>NW_017309185.1:53187-67742 GCF_000935625.1 Nanorana parkeri | reverse complement strand
TTACCGCAAACCAATTTTTTTCTTTTTTTTTTACTGACGACCTTTTCAATTTAATTGTAAACCAATCAAAGCATCAACAGTTCATTGTAAGCAATCCCCATCCCCCCTATGCCCGGCCATTTCAGTGGAGGCCTCCAAGTGTTTCTGAATATAAAACCTTTCTGGGCCTGACGCTGAATATGGGACTCACCAAAAAAAAGGAGCTTCATTCATACTGGTCTACACAGGGCCAGATGTCCCACAAGGCCAACCAAGGCCCGGCCTCTGGGCAGCAGGGAGTAGAGGGGCAGCAGGTGGTGTGGAACTCCTATCTCCCGATGCCCGGGGCATGCAGTTCCGGGCGGGTAGTTGTTTTCTATATTTATATATTTGGCGCAAGCAGAGCTAAATGTACATAGGGGAAGCCGCTCAGATCACTTGTATGCAGCCTGCAGGTCTGCCATTATCCATGGGGGGGGGGGGTCGGGTAGGGGGGCGCATTGAGGAACCTGGCCTTGGGGCAGCAGGGAGAGTATGAAGAGAAGGATAGTCATTTGAAGCCCCCAGGATGCCCATCATACATGGGAAGCAGTGGAAGAATCGTGTGGGACCTCCTGTCACCCCTATTCCACGAGAGATATCACCTCTATGTGGACAATTTTTACAGCAGCGTGTCCCTCTTCAAACACCTGTTCCTCCAACAAACCCCAGTCTGTGGTACAGTGGTTGAGCGTGCGAATTGTGGCCGTCAGCGACTAGTCAATGTTAGGGCAGAACGGGGGAGGGGCAAGACTGGTACAAGACAACAGAAGGGTAACAGTGCCGTGTCAGATTCCTCGCATCACCTTTCACCATCTCGTGGAGTCACCAGGCGGCCCAACCAAGTACTGATCATACTGGTCATAATAATCATAATGGTCATAATAATCTGGCCATACAGTGTATATGCTTTCTTCTATCCACCCCGGCACCTCCGTGGAAATCCAAGGAAGATCTGGCCTGTCCCAAAAACCTCTGAGTCTCCACAAATACAATCTGTATATGGGTGGTGTAGATTTCAATGACCAGGTGATGCAGCTGTACTTGGCGACCAGAAGATCCGTTCACCGGCACTGATGTACAATTCATATGTGATTTACAAGTCTGCAGGAAGAGCTCTTCCCTCCAATAGCACGAAGACATGATAACAGCCCTGATTTACCTGGAAGGACCTGCTTCTGAAAGTCTTCAGTCTGATGTGGTCAGCAGGCTGCACGAGAGACACTTCCCCGATAAGATTCCTTCCACCCAAGAAGACCGGACACCCCAAAAAATGCCGCGTGTGTAGCAAAAAAGGAATAAGGCGTGACACACGTTACCATTGTCCATACTCTCCCTCAGAACCTGGCCTCTGTATTAAAGATTGCTTCCCTCCCTACCATACCTCTTCTGTGTACCGACTTCCACATTTCTGGCTGCTGCCCTGACTAATACTAATACTAACGTCTCTGCATGCTTCCTAAACTCATCCTTGCATGTATGTCAACCGTGTCTCTGCCTGCCGCCTGAACTGACCTTGGCCTGCATACTAAATGTTTCTTTGTTTGCCCTCCTGAACTGATCTTGGCCTGCATACTGATCATGTCTCTGCCTGCCGCCTGAACTGACCTCAGCCTGCATACTGACCCCGTCTCTGCCTGCCATCTGGATTGACCCTTTGCCCACGCACTATCAACGTCTTTCCCTGCCGCCTGAACTGACCTTGGCCTGCATACTAACCGCGTCTCTGTCTGCCGCCTGAACTGACCTTGGTCTGCATACTGACCATGTCTCTGCCTGCAGCCTGAACTGACCTCAGCCTGCTTACTGATCATGTCTCTGCCTGCCGCCTGGACCGGCCCTTTGCCCACGCACTATCAACGTCTTTCCCTGCCGCCTGAACTGACCTTTGTCTGCATACTGACCACGTCTCTGCCTGCCACCTGAACTGACCTTGGCCTCAATACTAACTGCGTCTTTGTCTGCTGCCTGAACTGACCTTAGCCTGCATACTGACCACATCTCTGCCTGCTGCCTGAACTGACCTTGGCCTGCATACTGACTACATCTCTGCCTGCCGCCTGAACTGGCCTTGGCCTGCATACTGATCACGTCTCTGCCTGCCAGCTAAACTGACCTAGGGCTGTTTGTCGACCACATTTCTGCTGCCTGTAGTGACCCATCTGCATGTCCAACTGACAATGTTTCCGGCCATAACACCAGTCCCAGTCATCCTCTGAAGACAGCGGCAACTCCTGGAACCACAGGTACTGTTTTATTTACCTTCTTACCTAGCTTCCTGTACTTCCTGACCACTGAACATAGCATTGTGTATAATTCCTGGGGTTAGCCAAGTACCAGAACGTCTGCTTGGCTTGGGGGAATGAGGTCATACCTTTCCCCCAAAGTGGTCCATGCTAAACACCATGAAGCACTTTGAAGGCCTCATGGTGCTCCATGGTATTTACACTCCTCTCTCTGTGGCCAGGCTGTGAAAAGGTCTCACATGTGTGGTATCCCCATACTCGGGAGCAGTAGCAGAATGTGTTTTGGGGTGTAATTCTGAGTATGTCCATGCTATGTGTTAGTAATATCTTATTAACTGACAACTTTGTGTAAACAAAAAATACATTTTAATTTTCTTTCTTCATTTTTCAAAACTTGTGGCAAAAAAATTAAATCTTCAAAAGGCTTGTCATGCCTTTTATTAAATACTTTGGGGTGACTGCTTTCCAAAATGGGGTCATTTTGTGGGTGTTTCTTATTTCCAAGGCCTCCAAAAATGTGATGGGTAGCCAGATTTGTAATTTATGCCCCTTGAAAGCCTCATGGTGCTCCTTGGATTTTTGGCCCCTAGCGGCTAGGCTGCGAAAAAGTCTCACACGTGAGGTATCCCCATACTCGGGAGGAGTAGCAGAATGTGTTTTGGGGTGTAACTCTAACTATTCCTTTGCTATGTATAGGAAATATCTTACTGACAACTTTGTGTAAAAGAAAATTACATCTTTAAGACACCTGCCACGCATTTTATCAAATTTTATCGGGGTGTCTGCTTCCCAAAGTGGGGTAATTTTGTGGGTGTTTTGTCCCACCACTAGAGGGTGATTTGACAGTGAAGGAGCAGCAGCAGACTGAGGAGCTCTTCCTTCTGCTCTCTTCCCCTATAAGCAGGATACTTGTCAGCTTCTCATCATGTGACATTCCTAAATGGTGCTAGTGCTGCTCCTTCCTCATCCGCTCCGCTACTATACAAGGGGCTGATACCGAGTCAAATCCAGATACACGGGCTGTATTTGAAGATACATTTAATATTACCTATTGAGTACACACAATGCATTAACAGGGGTGCAGCTTCAATCATACGCAAGCTAGGCACATGTAGGTGGAACAATTCCAGCCTCTGTGACCTCCACCTGTGCTGACATATGTCACAGAGACCTCAGTTGTAAGTCCACTGGTCATAGGAGCAATATACGGGCTGCAATTCCTGGCCTCCTTCGGGAAAATGGTAACACCTGGCTATATCCGTCTTCACAATTCCTAAATCGCACCCTCAGGACAAGAATGCCGCAAGTGACTGTCAGAGAGAAGAGAAGATTCTTCATCAGTAGATCTTTCTGGAAAGCATTGAAGCCAACGCATCAGCATGACAGGCAGGAAAAAAAATGAAGTCAGCCAGGCGTTTTCAGAAGGAGAGGTCAGTAATGTCAGCCTCTATGCCTCTCTTATGACAGGTTCCCTTTATCTGAAACAATGTGTTTCTCTGCCCACGTCGGCTTTCCGTTTTGTACACGACAAGCCGTCTCAAAGAAGTGACGTCACAAAAAGCTGCTGTACCCACCATGGCCACAAGTGGGCGACGTGGTACCACCGTCCGGGACAATGGTGACACTCGCGCTTGTCAATCAAAATTCTTCCGTAAAGTTCTCTGCTTTGGAACCAATCAGATTCTTCAATCTAGTTCTATAAGAAAAAGGTATTTCACAGATACTTATTAACAGCTATTTGTCAATGTTTTCACCCACAAATATACAACTCCCCCCCCCTTCACATAAGCTTCAATTACAGAAAATTGTGAGAAATGTGGAAATGTTACGGAGATTTAGATGGCAAGATTTGGTCAGTGATTGGATATGGGGTCTGAAGAAGAGGTCAGAGTTCAGGATTACACCTAGCTTCCCAGCATGTGTGGAGGGAAATATGATGAGCTAATTTTTTTGAAGAATTGAGTTACAAGAGAACTATAAGGTGAGTAATTTTCACTCATCCTCATAGTTCGAGCCGACGCGTGACAATTAGACTGTCACAGGTCGGCTCAATAGATCGTGAAGTGAGGGAACACATAACGTCGCTCGCTCACTTCTCGATCCTTTCCCTGCAGAGAGCCGTGATTGCCACTCTGCATAGGCAGAGCCAGCTGTCAATCACAGTAATGTCGGGATCCGTCCCGGCTGCGGCGGTCTTAGTATACCGCAAGCTGTAGCTCCCTATATACTGAGCTTTGGGTCACGGGATGACACTAGTTTGTGTCCTCCCGTGACCCTTAGGAGAATTATGGTGAAAAACCCCCATAGGAAGTGATGTGACATCCACACTGATATGTTAGTTAATAAATAAGTGATACATGAGGAGAATGAGGGAGTGAGCTGTGGAGTAGAAAGATAGATTTGAGTGTGATCGGTACAGAGATGGTATTGGAAGGCATGAGAGATTATCAGCTGATCAAGGGAGGATGTGGAGATAGAGAATAGAAGGGGTCCAAGGACAAGGCCCTGGGGGATCCCTACTGAAAGAGGGAGAGGAGGAGGTAGAGTTGTAAGTGACAGTGAAGGTCCACTGAGATAAATAGGAGGAAAACCTGGAAGGAGCAGAGTCTTGGAGGCCAAGGGAGTGGAGTTTTTTGAGATGGAGTGGATGGTTGACTGTATCAAAGGCAGCAGAAAGGTCTAATAGCAAGAGTAAGGAGTAGCGGGTGGTCAGAGTACGGAGTAGCGGGTGGTCGGAGTAAGGAGTAGTGGGTGGTCAGAGTACGGAGTAGTGGCCGTTGTTTTTAGCAGTTAGTAGGTCGTTAGTGAGTTTTCGGAGGGCAGTTTCAGTGGAGTGTTTGTGGGCAAAAGCCGGACTTTAGGGGGTCAAGAAGGTTGTAATCAGTGAGGTGGTGTGTCAGACAGTTGTAGACAAAGTGTTCAAGGAGATTGGAGGTGAATGGGAACAAGGAGATGGGTCTTAGGTTGTTCCAACTGGTGGGGTCCAGTGAGGGTGTTTTTAAGTATTGGGCTGGCTGGTCCGTGCTTTAGAGGGGAAGATACCAGTAGAGAGGGAGAGATTGAAGATGTGGGATGGAGAGTATAAGATAGAGCAAGACGGGGATCATAGAAGTTTTGAGGGAACCATGGGAGTCAGAAAAAAGTTTAGCAACCTCCGTTGTGTCAGCAGAGTCAAGTGTAAAATATTGAAAGTGGAAGTCTCCGGTATGCTAGGCGAGGGAGATGTCTGGACAGCGGAGATCTGATTACGAATGGCATCATTCTTGTTTTTTTAAATGATTGTCAATCCCTTGTGCTGTGGTGAGTTCGTTTGTGGAGGATGAAGTAAAAAGATAGCAAAACTTTGACGGGGACTGGATTAGAGAGTGTTAATAATAGTAAGAAAATAGGTCTGTTTGGTTTCTGAGTGGAGACACGAATTATAGTTTAGGAGGGCGGGTTTTTATAAAAGGAGAAGCCAGATGTGCCCATCAGAAAGAGGGTGGATTGGGTCTTCCAAACTTTCAAAGGTATTTCCAAGCAGCTCAGATAGCTCCCATACCTAATCTTTACTTATCTACACAGGTGCCGCTATGGGTGGAGATGGAGACTACGTTCTGTGCTCCAATCTCGGTCGCAGCACTCCCATGGCTTCCACGGAGCTCATGGCCCAGGACTCTTAGTCCAGTGATGAGACACACCCTCTCCGTATGGGATAGTACTAAATACTATAGCAAATTGATCTCTTCCCACTTACCTTTACTACCCATCTTGGGCAACCCGCTGTTCCCTCCAGGGATGGAGTCTCCTGAGGCGTTCACTTGGTGGAAGTCGCACAACATCATCTAATTGCATAATCTATTTAAGTGGGGGCCGGCTACGTAGCTGGGAATCCATAACGAAAAACCTACACGCACATCCATCGGAGTATTTTCGCTATCTGCAGCTCAGACATTGGATCTCGTCTGGCCTAACCGACAGAGTGCCCTCCTCCCAATTATCACTATTGGAGCATTTTTGTTATCACACACCGTTACAACCCAAACTGGTATCTATACTATACTCCAAGCTCAATGCCGTTACCAACAAACTACATCACAGTTATGTGCTGGCCTGGGAAAGAGACCTGCGAAAGTCTATGCCTGATACGGATTGGCAAAAGATTTGGATCTCGGAGGCATCATGTACCATCAACCACTTCCCTGGAAACAGCCTACAAATCAATGATGCGGTGGTACCTGGACCCCGGCAGACTGGCACATTCTCATCCCCAACAGTCGGCATATTGCTTTAGAGGTTGTGCTGTGAAAGGTGATGCGTTGCACATTTGCTGGACGTGCCCAATGGTGAACAGACTACGGGCTCAAACGTTCCGCCTGCTGAGATCCCTTTTTTCATACCAATGTAGTCAGGGACCCCTGGTTTGCTCTTTTTAACAGCACATTTTAGGAGGGAGGGGTGGGGGGGGGGGTTAAACATAAAATAGACTCATTTTTTTTATCAATGAAAAGCTGTCCAGCGTTCTTTTGGACACCCGGAAGAAATGTATAAAAATTTGGCATCCTTGGATAGCCTATGCTCACCCAGACATTCATCCTGACAGCCCAACGGCCATTTAAATGCCCTGCCGGACCTATGCGAGCATTGCAATCATAGAGACAGGAGCTCCAGTGGACACAATCCATGTGCAATTACCTTATTTTAACTGTAAGTGCATTTTAATCGTTTTAAATAAATGTATTCTGACATACTACACTATGGGAAGCCTTTATTTCTCTCTCTGAGCACAAGAGAAGGTGGAAGATGGAGGAATAGTTTTATACAGTTTTGGAAAGATAAGCCAGAGTTGGGAGGAATCTACCACAATTTATTGTCGGATTAAAAACAAAGGAGAGGATTTGGTTCTATATATATCAACAAAGCGCTAATTGTTCATCTAAAATCTGGTGAGCAATAGGAGTCGGTGAGTGCGGCCAGATTTTATCTTTCAGCACGGTGGAGACTGGAGAGCGCTGATTCACTCATTGTTGATGCATTCACGGACGTTGGTGTTGATTATAAAAGTTGGAAGATATATTCTCACATATTTTAAGGACTTTATTGTATCCAGAAGTAATGGACTTCACACGTGGTTATGTAGATGAAGTGGGAGTTGTACATCACTTGTGAGATTTAACACAAGATTTTCTATATGTACACATTTTATAAGATGTATTTAGCAAATTTTTTTTTCTATGTTTATTATGGTTTATAGTGTCTAGGGGGTCAGCAACCTCAAACACTCAAAGAGCCATTTGGACCCATCTCCCACAGAAAAAAAACACCGGGAGCCACAAAACCCTTTTGACATCTAAAATGAAGATAACACGGCATATATAGTTTTTTAGCTTTATGTTATGTATAGCATGTACTGTATATAGGTATATGTGGGCTTAGTAACGCCCACAGAGCCCACCTGAGAGTGACCCTGCAGAGCCCACCTGAGAGTGACCCTGCAGAGCACAACGTAGACCCTGCACTGCCGCATATTCCACCAGGGGGGGTGCCCAGACCTGACCTCACTGGGCCCCCCCACAGCCTCAGGCCCTGAGGCCCTGGTGATAGATCCACCCCTGGACAGGGAGCCGCAGAGGGATGAAAGAGCCACATGCGGCTCCGGAGCTGACCCCTGGTCTAGACCATTAGACCTAGAGCTTTTTCTTACTATCATCAGCACAGGCATTGTGCAACACAGGTGTTGTGTATGACACAAAATTGTTTATCACTTTGTGAAAATTTCACATTTCATACTATTTTTCTCACATTTTAGGAATATTTTTTGAGTTTGAAGCGCAGTGCTATTTTCTTTTTTCCTATTTTGGGTGTAGTCACCTACTAAGCACAGCTGCTCTTAGAGTGTTATTTGATTCCTAGTAGGGATGCACCGATACTAGTATCGATATCGGTGCCGATTCCGAGTATTTGGGCAAGTACTTGTACTCGCCCAAATACTCCGATGCCTAGCACGAGTACTTCCGGTATCAGGAAGCCTGGCAGCGCGTCATTACACGCTGCCCGGTTTTGCGATTGACCGGGAAGCAGCTCCATGCTCTCTCATCACATGTGATGAGAGAGCATGGAGCCGACTTCCCGGCCAATCAGGAAGCCGGGCAGCGTGTAATGACGCACTGCCTGGCTTCCTGATTAGTCGGGAAGGTGGCCAATCAGGAAGCTGGCCTCGTGAGGTAAGGTTACCTTACCTTAGTATGTGCTGCCTGTCGGTGGGCCTCTCCAGCGAGAACGCGGCCTTCGTCCGGTACCCAGCCGGAGCCATCCAATCAGGAAGCTGGGCGCTGTCTAATGATGCGACGCCCTGCATTCTGATTGGCCGGGAAGCTGGCTTCATGCTCCCTCGTCATCTCATGACAAGAGAGCATGGAGCAGGCCTCCCGGCCAATCAGAAAGCAGGGCGTCGCGTCATTACACGGCGCCCGGCTTCCTGATTGGCTCCGGCTGGGTACCGAACGAAGGCCGCGTTCTCGCTGGAGAGGCCCCGGGGGTGACAGGCTGCACATACTAAGGTAAGAGGGGACTTTCTTGTTAATCGGGAAGCCGGGTGTCGACTCTTTACACGCTGCCCGGCTTCCCGGCTAATCAGGAAGCCAGGTGGCGAGTCATTACACGCCACCTGGCTTCCTGAATGGGACTTCCGTTACTCGGAAAATTGGTATCGGCGAGTACCGAAAAAAAATCATCGGTACCCTGTATCAAAATACCGGTATCGGTGCATCCCTAATTCCTAGCACAGTTTTTTTTTCTATCTGAAGGTGCCCATACACTTTACAACCATCGCAAGACCTAAAAAACGTACGATCTGCCCATCTTGGACAGGCAGATCGTACTTGCGTTGACTGCAATGCTGAACGGGCAGTGTGCGCGTGCGCACACCGACCCTTTCGGCATTTGTCTTCCGAGCATGCTCCTTAGACAAAAGACGTGCGACCGTACAGTAGAAGCGGTCGCACGCCTTCATTCACACTGCACGATTCTCGTACGATCGCGGGATTTCCCGCCATTCTCGTACGAGAATCGTGCAGTGTATGGGCACCTTAACATTACAAAATGCCCTACCTTGTCCGGAGGATCTAACTACCACCAAACTCTAGTTCTTACCATTTACCCACCCCACCTCTCTCTCGCTGCTTTCTCCTTCATTCCCTTTTACTATTCTACCTTCCCTAACGCATGTTATGCTGAGTTGGTGGAAATTGTCCAGCAACTCTAGTAGCTCATGTTGTAAATGTATCATTCTGTATACTGTATGTTGTTATTTAGGCAATTTATGTGTAAATCACATGTTTTAATATAAAAACTTGATAAAAACTTTGCAAAGAAAAGGTGAAGCCAAGCTGCGATTTAGTTTTGCACCATAGTCGCTTAACAGCACGGATCTGTCTTTGGAGACATCTGGTGTTGTCAGGGTAGTAAGCGGTTGGGGCCTAATTGTATATGTAGTGAAGGGGGCAAAAGTGTCCAGGGAGGCTGAAAGTAAGCTGTTGTAGACAGAAATGGCCGGGTTAGGACAGGTTAGAGAAGAGACTTTGTGGTAGAGGTGGTCAGTAGCAGAACAGAGACGTGAAGGGCTGAAGTGGAGAAGGTTTCTACAGGTTACCTTTTGTTGCTTGGCGGGGATAGGGGTCTGATGACAGGGAGAACGTGTAACTGATAAGGTTGTGATCAGAGAGAGGAAAAGGGGTGTCAGTAGCTTGCACACCCGGAGTCCAAGTAATGAAAAGAGTTTGGAGGTTCAGAGCTACTTTGATTGATAAAAGACACTCATACATTTTCAGATTGCTGTTTATAAGAGCATCAACTGCTGTGAAACATGTATCGCAAAAAAGATCTCTCTGAAGACATACAATCTGGAAAGGGATACAAAGTGATCTCAAAGTGTTTAGACATCCACCAGTCGGAAGTTAGACAAATTGTCTTTAAATGGAGACAGTTTAGTACTATGGTTCCTCTTCCTAGAAGTGGGCGCCGAGCCAAGATGACTCCCAAGACACAACGCAGAATCCTCAATGAGGTAAAGAAGAACCCAGGAGTAACAGCTACAGGCTTGAAGACATCACCGGAGCTGGCAAGCATTCCTGTCCATGAGTCTAGCATACGTACATCTTTGAACAGGCATTGTGTCGCTGCTCTCCAAAGTCGCTGCTCTCCAAAAAAATAATTGCTGCGTGCTTGAAGTTTGCCAAAGAGCACCTTGGCAAACCGCAATGCTTCTGCAAAAAAGTTTTGTGGACTGATGAAACAAAAGTTGAAATGTTCGGGAAGAATACTGAGCACTATGTATGGCGCAAAAAGGGCACAGCTTACCAACATCAAAACATCATCCCAACTGTGAAGTATGGTGGAGAGAACATCGTGATTTGGGCTTGCTTCGCTGCCTCAGGGTCTGGACCACTTGCCATAGTGGAGGGAAAATGCATTGACAATTTTACCAAAATATCCTACAGGATAATGTCATGGTGGCCGTCCACCAGCTGAAGGTTAGTAGAAGTTGGGTGATGCAGCAGGACAATGACCCTAAACATTAAAGTAAATACACCAAAATATTACTCTGAGGACATAAAGAACTAAAAAAAAGTAATAAACTTCACCTTCTCATATCCGTAAATACGGGTATTTTTTCTTATTTCACATTCTCACAAATTGAGTGTTTAACCAGGTTTGGTTTGGTGGCAGCAATCTATAGATTAGACGGAGTGGGAGTGTGTAAGTGGGACCTTTTATCATTATTTCCCAGTCTAGTGAAGACAAATAGTGATTGTTCAACCCTCTTACCACTACAATACGTCACGTGGCCGCTTGGAGTAGCGCCCGCCCGTGGCAATACCCAGTTGGGGTATCAGGGAGTCCATCACAGATAACTTCAGCATTTTCCGACCTTCAAAGAAAGAGTTTCCTAAGTGATTACAAAGATTCAAAAATACATTTACAGTTCTTTCCAGGAGCTTCTAAACACCCAAAGAACCTACAAAGAGCCCACCACACCTCCTCTTCTGAGGGAGAAGGACGGGGATGGTAGGAAGGAGTTGGTTTTTGGGAGGCTCTTGTATTCTCACTCATAGATGTTCCATCTCGTTGATAATTTTAGATGAGCGGTTATCAATCCCTTTCTGTTCAGGAAAGAGGGCTAGTGTCAGCAAGCCTCACCTCCTGCGCATGCGCCAAGTCCCGTTCTCCGTACTGTTCGGAGAACACTTACGCGCATGCGCGTAATCGCGGACTGCCCATAGGAAAACGCGCCAAATGGCATTGCTAAATTAACTGACCTTTACGCCCGGGACAACCTACATACTTTTTCTGCATTACAAAATATTTATAGTCTGTCTTCTCATGAATCTTTTCATTATCTACAAATTAAAAACCTCCTTACCTCACACCCAATTCCTCGATCATTTCACATGGATACACTGAGTGGCCAGATTATTATGACCACCCCATCAGTACTTCGTTGGGCCGCCTCGTGACTCCACCAGATGTTGAAAGCTGATGCGAGGAATCTGACACGGCACTGTTGCCCTTCTGTTGTCTTGTACCAGTCTTGCCCCTCCCCCATTCTGCCCTAACATTGACTAGTCGCTGACGGCCACGATTCGCACGTTCAGACCCAGATTTTCGGCTGACGGTCCGGTCTTTAAACACTTTAACAATGAGCCGCTCTTTAACATTTAACGAATTCTGCTGTTTCGCTGATACTCGCTCCATGGCTCCGAGCGCCAACAATCATCCCGCGTTCAAAGGCTGTTACATCGCGTTGTTTCCCCGTATCTTCCGAAACAAATCACTTCTACTGTCGTGGTAACCAACCCGCTTCCCTATTTATAATGGTCTGGTCCTCTAGCAACTTCAGCGCCAAATTATTGCTAATCTGCCTACAAACGTCAGGTGGTCATAATAATCCGGCCACTCAGTGTATAACCTCCTATACAATCAATACTGGGTGAAGAAAGGTATAACCCATTTTTATAATTTAATTGATGCAAAAACACTCTTTTCAAAAACGACTTCTATGACTAAATGGGAAAAGGAATTGGATTTCTCCTACACAAAAGAGCAATGGCAAACGGCTCTTAGGTTGATGTATGTTGTATCAAAATGTGCAAACCATTGGGAGATGCAACAAAAATTTTTACACAGATGGTACCAAACCCCATACAATCTCTCTAAATTCTTTCCAGGGGCTTCGCCCCTTTGCCCCTTTTGGTACTGTACATCGATCCGCTCCTATTGGAACCACATTTTTAAACTTATATCAGATCTAGCACAATAAGAGATCTGTCCAAATGTAGCGCTCGCGCTGCTTCATATACCCTCCCAACAGTTACTCCCCACGTCAAAAACGGTTATAATGCACGTTGTGATAGCCGCTACACGGAAGTAGTTCGCAGGGTGAATCTTCACTGCTCATACGAACAAATGTTTGCCTTAAGAAACAACAGGTATCACAATTTCTGTGCGGCTTGGAAATGTTGGCCGTTGCACCCTCTATCTAACATGTGATCATATGGTGGTCCTTATATTATGGATGGTCTAACTCGTAATCGAAGGTTTCACACCTTTTCTATGTTTTCTTCCTCTATCTAATCTCTGTACCCTTCTTTATTTTCTATCTAACCTTAAATATTTTTCACTCTTACGCATGATTCACTTTGGTCGTATCCGACTTGCTCGATGTCTTTCGAATCCACAGACTGCATTCCTGGACCAGAGTTATGTTACCGCATTATCTACTACCCTATTGGGTCTCTGCCCCTTCCCACGGTTTGGACCCCAGGTCTCCACTTCGGGAAAAATGAGTTTACTTTATATATTATTGTGACTCCAGGATGTGTATGTTCTTATTATATGCCTAATATACGACCTAATGTTTTTTGCATTGTAACTTTGTAACTTGTATTAAAGGAGAAGTATGGGGTTAAGGTTTTCCCCCATAGTTCTCCTTATGGTAACGGAAGGACACAAACTAGCGTCCTCCCGTCACCTTAGGCTCAGTATACCGCAAGCTGTAGCTCGCGGTATACTGAGACGCCGCAGCTGAGGCGGATCCCGACAATTGTGCCTGGATCCGCCCAGCTGCGTGACTGACAGCTGGCTCCGCCTATCTAGAGGCAGAGCCAGCTGTACCCGCCCCCTCCCCCGTCCGTTCCACCAGTCAGCGCTGGCGGATCGGAGCGGGGAGGGGGGAATCCAGCCCCTCCCCTGTCACGGCAGAGAGCCGCGACAGGATCGAGAGGTGAGTAAATGCCGGTATGTGTTCGCTCACCTCCCGATCTAATGAGCCGACCTGTCACAGTCTCATTATCACAGGTCGGCTAGAACTATGAGGTGAGTGAAAAGCCCCTCCCCCCTCCCCTCATAGTTCTCCTTTAAAAAACATATTGAAACAGAAATGATTAAGTCTAGGATTGCATTACACGCTTTGACAATTGTTTCACAGGAGTGTTTTATCAGCCCAAGTAAGCTCTCTCCCCTCCTCCTCCACCAATTGAGGTCCCCGCTCCGGTTAGCGAGATGTTGTGAGTGGGCCGTCTGTGTGATAGGAAGTAAACACATTTCAATATCTAGGGTATACTTTTCCCAAAATAACCTTTATTTTTCTCAGACTGACCCATTGTTCTAAGATTCTTTTATCTGCTTCTCTCTGTATAAATAATCTTATGAACACAGTACAAGTCACAACTCAGCCTTGCCCCATGTCAGAGACTTTCACTTCCCTCTTCTGCTGTCAGCGATGGCGTCTGCTCATCTGAGAGCTGACCTGGAATGTTCCGTCTGTCTGGAAAATTATACAGCTCCTGTTATGCTGAAATGTGGACACAACTTCTGCCGGGTGTGTATTGATCGTGTGCTGGATACACAGGAGGGGTCTGGAGGTTATTCCTGTCCTGAATGCAGAGAGAAGTTTCAGGAGCGGCCTGCACTGCCGAGGAACATAACACTGCGTAACATAGTGGAGAATTTCCTGTCTGCTCAGCCAGATCAGGAGGAGTCCGGGGTCCTCTGTACTCACTGTGTGGACTCTCCTGTACCTGCTGTGAGATCCTGTCTGCTCTGTGAGGTTTCTCTGTGTGATAAACACCTGAGAGTCCACAAAAAGTCTCCAGAACACATCTTATGTGACCCCACCTTGTCCATGGAGAGCAGGAAGTGCTCCGTCCATAAGAAGATCCTGGAGTATTACTGCACTGAGGATGATATCTGTATCTGTGTGTCCTGCAGTCTGGCCGGAGAACACCGAGGACACCAGGTGGAGATGTTGGATGA
>NW_017309185.1:34529-52772 GCF_000935625.1 Nanorana parkeri | reverse complement strand
TCCTGTGTCCCGTGTACTCACTGTGTGGACTCTCCTGTACCTGCTGTGAGATCCTGTCTGCTCTGTGAGGTTTCTCTGTGTGATAAACACCTGAGAGTCCACAAAAAGTCTCCAGAACACATCTTATGTGACCCCACCTTGTCCATGGAGAGCAGGAAGTGCTCCGTCCATAAGAAGATCCTGGAGTATTACTGCACTGAGGATGATATCTGTATCTGTGTGTCCTGCAGTCTGGCCGGAGAACACCGAGGACACCAGGTGGAGATGTTGGATGAGGAATGTTCTGCAGAAACTTCTGACACTGAGAGAGGAGACGGAGGAAAGAGTCCAGAGTCTGCAGGAACACAGGAGGAAAGTAGAAGGAAAATCAGCCGGTGACACAGAGAGCGTCTCTGACCAGTTTAGAGAGCTCAGGAGACGTCTGGAAGACCTGGAGAAGAGAGCCCAGGGTGAGATCTCCGGGAGGGCAGAGCGGGTCTCCATCTCCGTGGTGGATATGATCCGGGAGCTGGAAATAAAGAAGGACGAGCTTTCCAGGAAGATGCGTGACATTGAGGAGCTGTGTAACCTGACAGATCCACTGACTGTCTTACAGGAATCAGACACAGGTGACTTGTGTGATACTGAGGATGGAGATGATGAGGACAGAGAGAGACATGATAGACTCCTCCATGATGGACGGGGTCTGGATGTGGCTGGGCTCTCACACACATTACACACAGGTATATCTGATATAATAACAGAGGTAAATGTATCCTTCTATATGCAGGAAGCTGAAGACATATTACTGGATGTGAGCACAGCTGGTAATGATCTACAGATATCAGATGACAGGAAAACTGCAACCAGGTTATATATAGACCAGAAACGCCCAGAAACTCCACAGAGATTTCAGGATTATTTTCAGGTGTTGAGCAGTCGGAGTTTCTCCTCAGGGCGACATTACTGGGAAGTGGATGTCGGGGGGTCAAATATCTGGATAGTTGGGATGTGTTACCCCAGTATAGAGAGGAGAGGAGGGCAGTCAGTGATTGGATGGAATAACAAGTCCTGGTGTTTGGATAGGACTGGTAATCATTATTGGGTGATAGATGACAGTAATAAGATCCTCTTACCTCCTAATATCTCCAGTAACAGAGTCGGGATATATCTGGATTATGAGGCCGGGCGGATCTCTTTTTATGATCTGTGTGACCCTATCCGACACCTCCACACCTTCACCACCACCTTCACTGAGCCCCTCCATGCCGGGGTATATGTAGGGGGAGGTTGTATAAAGATCTGTGGGGGGAATCGAGAGATGTGAGAACTCCGCCCTGTCTAGTGATGTCACAGGGGGAGGAGGGATGGGATTGGTGGAATATTCATCCAATAGGATAACACATGGGGAGGGACTTCAGTCAGTGTATTATAAATACATGGATGTGAGATTTCTCCATCTGCTCCTTGCAGATCTCTGTTATTAGCAGGAACAATCCAATCATAGTGAGGGGTTTTATATTGTTCAATATCTATCTATCTATCTATCTATCTATCTATCTATCTGTTATCTATCTGTCACGTCAAACTGATATATTACTTTTCCTTTAATTTTCACCCAAAGGAAGTTACCATGGTACATTACATTGCAAGCTTCCTTATTCTGCCCCTCCCCCTATTCTCTGCCCCTCCCCCTTATGACACCATCTTGGGGTCCGGTAGATGTCATAGAGCTCTCACCTCCCCCGGGATATACAGGACATAAAAAGGAGACACTGGGAATATATGATCACGCACTGACCGGTCTGCATCGTACAGAATTGTATTATAGGGATCTGTATAGGAAGTATGGTGGCAGCCATTGCTAAATTCCATTACGATGTGCCTCCCGGGCTCCACTGCCCCTCCTGCGGGCCCAGGGACTGGCATGTCGGGTGCCGACTGGAAGCTGGGGAGGAGAGCGGCAAGCTTCCATTCACCAGTCTCCTCCCCGCTCTATGGGATCGGGAGCGTCGTGAAATACATCACTTCCAGTCCTATAGCTGTCATTGCTCAGCTCCTGAAGCCAAGCAATAAGCTATTGAAGTGCGATCTGCACTTCAATATGTAAAAATAATTAAAAACGTTTTTTCGAGTCGCCCGCGAGTGCATTCACGCAAACACGCGAAGGGTGCGCCTACATACAGAAACGACGATCACGCCACACATGTTGGGTATCGTCGCGCATGCCAGAGTGAGAGCAATAATTCTAGGGCCAATATTTTATTTTATCGGGACCCCTGCGAGGAGAAGGTAAGTGGATCGGACCCGATTTGTGCCGCTGAGAAGCAGGATGACTGGACGGATGAGAGGAGCTGCAGTTAAGCACGTCCGTTCAGTCTCACATCTCGGCCACGCCCCCCTAGGGCCAATATTTACACGGATCTAAACTGATGACCTGTAGGGGCTTTTAAATCGTCATCTATGAACCTTTTGGAGCGCTGAATGTTTTTGCCGTTTCACAGACGCACTGAATTTTTAACCTGGGCATGTTGGGTATCTATTTACTTGTCTTAACCTCGTCGTTTATATTTTACAAACAAATGGTTAATATTTTGTGCTTTGGGACACTAACATTAACTTAAATGCATTTTTTACAAAATTTTGAGGTTTGATAAAGAGTTGCACGAATATCGTTCAATATAAAAATTTGCAACTGCCACCATTTTATTCCACAGGGTGTTGCCTTTCAGAAAATATATAATGTTTTGGGTTTTTGAAGTAATTTTCAGTCCTAAAATGTGGATTATAACGTGTGTAAAAAATGAAAAGAAAAAAAAAAAAGGCCTTGGCAGCGAAAGGGTCTCATCCTGGGAGTCTCTTGTCGCTTTATTTGTCATTTACTCAAATACAAAATGCATAGAGAGAAGAATTGTATATTACGTGTATTTAGGTCAACTTTATTAAAATGACTTTATTTCTGAATATTTACGTGTTTATGAACTGATCTTTTATGTCACTTTTTTATTTATATTTGTATAAATATTTCCATTTAATACAGGACGCTTCCATGACACTGCGCCACTAAACATTCTGGGCTTCCCAATCAGACAGACCAGCGGCAGCTGCTCACTTTTAGACTGTCTCCCTCTAATTGATCCTCCAACACAGAGCTGTATGAAGCAGAGACAGGGAGGTGGGCATGTCCTTCCTCTGACACATCCAGCTGTGTGCGGCCTGAATAGCAGGAGATGAAATTACAGACGTCACAGCACACGAGTCAATAACTGGAGAAATGACCCAATAGGAGTGAAATATTCACATATAATATTTTATATTAATCTGGATAAAAAAGTAATTTCACATTTTCTAATTATTCCTGAACATAATATCTACATAATGCAAATATGTTCAGCAACAGAATTCATTCACCAACTCCAAGGAAGTAGCAGCCACACTTCTGGTCTCTACAATGTATCTCCTTCAGGAGCATAATGTGTCAGAGGGCGGAGTTTGTGCAGATGATGATGTAGCAATAAAGCTGAGTTTGAGACCAGAACTTGGGGGTGGGGGGGGGGGGGGTGGCTTCTTCTTCTTTGCAGCTGGTACATATTCCACTAGGATGAGACCAAAAAATGCCCCCCTACGATACCCCCGGTCCTACTTCCATCATTTAAAGGAAAATACAATGGTCACAGTTATTTGATGAAACTCTTTTAAATTGATACCTGTATTTTTTCATTTTGTTTTAAAACTTTATTTTAAAAATAAAATTGTAAATGGGGCACCCATGACACTCACTATATAAGGCATGCTGAGTTTTTATTGGATCTCCAGAATGGACCAGTAGCCTGACTAGGCCCAGTTTGCCATCCAAGTTCTCCACCAACACACAGCACCGACTCAAAATGTTCTACAACCTGCTGTCACCTCCGTGTCACCCGGCTATAAAATATAAAGTTGTGTGAGTGTGTATATGTATATATTAGAGAAAGTGTGGGTCGGTTGTTGAATGGGCTAAATATGGAAAGGTGTCCCTGCAGTGGTGTTCAGCACCGAAGTGCTCCTTGGTAAAGTGGTAAGGAGAGTGGAGGTGGGCATCAAGGGAAAGTTAAGTGGGGGCATGCGGAAGAGGTGGTGAGTACGATGGAATAGTGTGTGGTGGTGGTGGACAGGCTGCCAGTTCAGAAACTGCACGGCCTATGAGAGCCACAGGGGGCTGATGGGCCCAGAAATTAACCACATCCCATTCCATCCTATCACCTGTTATAGGGACTGTTTTGGATGTTCTTACCACTGGGTATGGCTGTTGTAGATGGTGCTGGTCTACATTTAAATTCCAAAGCTACTGCACATGTGTTGTAGATTCCATGATCATGGGGCTCCACATTGTCTGCACTCGTCTTCCAAAGGTCAGATGGAATGTATTTTTAGCTCTCATATGATACTACAAGTAGGGATGTTCAGATACCACTGCCGATACTTTGAATTTTCATGAGAACTACCAGGGTTGCAGCGGTTGCAGCTGGGACTGGGCTCTGGCTCTCCACCACTGTCCTGAAATCATTAGTCTGTATTGTTTTATAAAAAACTGTCACATGACACTAATGAGGACTTGGAAATGTATCAGTACTTGTATCTGTGAGGACTTGGAGAGGTATCAGTACTTGTATCTGTGAGGACTTGGAGAAGTATCAGTACTTGTTCTGTGAGGACTTGGAGAAGTATCAGTACTTGTATCTGTGAGGACTTGGAGAAGTATCAGTACTTGTATCTGTGAGGACTTGGAGAAGTATCAGTACTTGTTCTGTGAGGACTTGGAATGTATCAGTACTTGTATCTGTGAGGACTTGGAGAAGTAGTATCAGTACTTGTATCTGTGAGGACTTGGACAGGTATCAGTACTTGGTCTGGTTAGTACTTGATCTAGACTTGGAGCTGGAACATTAGCAGTACTTGTACTTGTACCAAGCACGGTACTTGGTATCTGAACATCCCTAAGTACAATCTATGAGCCCCAATTGGATACAAAATGTCATGTTTTAGCCTTATAGAACCACCTAGGAACCAACTAGACCATCGCATGGACTCAGCCTGGGACAGTCATGTAGTATTTGGACTCCCTGTGATCGGGATGATGCTCTGGTGTCGGCAATTCTAACTCTCACCTAGCCATCAGAACCGGCTGGTCCATATAACCTGCAGCCACTTCACAGAAATTTTATATGCGCATGAAAATGAACTATATCATTTGACTGGAGACTGTTCAGGAGAAGACGGTTACTGGATCTCTGGTGTCCTCCCACCAACCGGAGAAAACAATACCGCCCAGTCTGCCAGCTGCTCTCCGGGGCACTGCGCATACAGCACCATTATCTGTGTGTGGGGAGACGCAGCTATAAGTAGGGAGGTGCCAGGTGGGCCCTGACGGTTGGGTTACATGAGAGCGTGTCACGGCAGGGAAAACAAGTTTAAAAAACATCTCTGAAATACATACACAGGAGCCGTTTTTACAGTCAAAAGATTTGTATTTCTGTCCATCCAGTCCTGAGATTGATACAGCACAGCCAGACCTGACCTTTCTGTGCTCCAGTTTAAGCAACAACGACAGGTCATCGTCCCTACCCTAGAGCAGCAGACTGAGGAGCTCCTCATTCTCTGCTTTAATCAAGAAGAACCAATCAGATTCTTCCTTTATAATCTGTGCTGGAAATAGCTAGAATTGGGTTCTTTAGGAAAAATTATTTTAGAGATACTTTTCAACAGCTATTTGTCAACATTTTCACCCAATATTATACAACTTTCCCCCAGGTATCACTCATTCTTTCACATTATTATTATAGAGGATTTATATAGCGCCAACAGTTTGAACATAAGCTTCAACCAGTGGCGTAAACAAGGGGGGTGCGGCCCGCACCCAGGTGCCACCATTGGAGGGGGTGACACCAAAATGACTGACAGTCATTTTGGTGTCACCCCTTATGAAAGGTCGGGCACTTGGTCACGGACCGAGAGCCCGACAGTATCAGGAGAGAGGAGGGGACCCGGTGGCATACCTCATCCCGCTGGGTGAACGTCCCCTCCACTCTCTGCCGCCGTCCATCACCAAGATGGCCGCCGGCAGGCGTCAAAAAGACCAACATCACGCGCGTGCGTGATGACGTCAAGGCGGGATGTCACCCGGTCCCCGCCCCCGGGTGACACCCAGCCTCATGATGCCACTGGCTTCAATTACAGCATATGGGTGAATCTTGGGTGAAAACATTGTTAAACAGACCCTTGTCGTCATTACCCACCTCATTCCCGGAGCAATTTTACACTTTTTGCACACATGTATCACAATCTGGATTTGTGGATAGAAAATGACTTTAAACCCCCCAAACAAGTATTATATATTCTGAAAGCTGAGACCCTGTAGAATAAAAAATGGCAGCTGCATTTATTTATGTTGCACGACATTTTATCACATTGATATTTTAAGTGAAAACAAACACTTGAATGCATTTCAATGAACACAATCACAATTGAATACCTTCTTGTTGGTAAAATATAATAGACGGGGTCACATGGAGTAAATAGATACCAAACGTGTCAAGCATTTAAATTGCACGCGCTCTCGTGGATTGGCGAAAAGCTATGGTACTGAAAATCGTCCGTAGGCAACTCTTTAAAAGCCTTTACTGCTCATCTGTTTGGAGTTAACAGCGAGTTATGGCCCCAGAATTATTCCTCTCACTCCGATGTTTTCGGGGCGGTGGGCTTGGTTTTAATTTTCTTTTGTTTATTTCACTATTTTTCGTTTTGTTGTCACAAGACCTTATGTATTAGCGTTTGAAGGTGTCAGGTTCTCTTTATGGAGACATCAGGTGTCTATTAGACCCCTGAAGCCTACTCTGGCCTCCAATACAGGAGATCAAGCATTGTGCCCAACCCCCTGTGTAACCATCACTTCAGCCGACTTTGTGACAGCTGTGAGCAGGAAGCACTGAGAGCACACTTTCCCCTGGTCTGCTCCCTATCTCCATCCTGACACTAATTGCTATGGTCCCAGGTCCCCCCAGAGGAGTGGGGGACCCTGAATACCATGGTGGCGGGGTGCAGAGGGGATCCCACACCTCCTCTTCTGAGGTAAAAGGACGGGGATGGTAGGAAGGAGTTGGTTTTTGGGAGGCTCTTGTATTCGCACTCATAGATGTTCCATCTCGTTGATAATTTTAGATGAGCGGTTATCAATCCCTTTCTGTTCAGGAAAGAGGGCTAGGAAGGGAAGAACGTGGACCCACACTGTCACGTCAGCTGATTGTTGTGGTGGGTATGGGCTTTTTAGCAGGACTGAAACTTCTTTGTTGGAGAGACAGATGTCCGCCATTAGAACTTGAGTAGACAGCAGGGGCCTGGAGATGGAAAGATCTCACGCTCACTAGGTTCTTGGGTAGATGAGAATGGACATCTGTAGACCTTTCGACTACAAACCACAGCAGGGGAAGAGATATCTCTATACACTGGGCTCCCCGCTGTCTGGGAAACATTTGTCCTTCTCATAGATCGGAGGAGTTCTGTTTAATCTCTAATAAAACCCAACATATCAGTCATAGAGAGATGGAACTGAATCCCTCTAACAGTTCATATTACGAGCTATGTGCCCATCTAAAATGGTAGGTTTTGGGTCAACACATTCATCTAGAGACGGACAAAAGGGCCAATACGGTGAGTGGACTTGTTGCAATCGGGCTGATGCGCTGGTGTGGGAAATCCTAACCACAATCCAGGTATCAGAACCGGCGGGCCCAAATAACCGGAGGCCACTTCAGAAGGCAGAAGCTCTCCTTCCAGCAGGTAGGGTCACACCTCCTGAGGTGATTGGCCAAAAGGCTAGAGCTCCTCCCACACCCAGATCCCAATAAATTGGATAGCCTGAATTATGAACGTTGTAGACGTCTGGGAGAACGTATCTAAGGACAAGACGTTTACAGATTTCCGGCGTTCTCCCGCCAGCAGGACAAACAATACTGGCCAATTCTTTTCTCCTATTTTATAGCCAATGACCAGTTTTATATGTTTTTGTTTCTTTCTTTTTATTTTTGTACATATTTCCTCTGCACTGGTCACATAGGGGTATGACATTATAAAATTAATAAGAGGCCTTCTATGTACTAAACCACAAATTCATCCTCCTAGAGAGATCGGTCATTGTTATCAGTATCTGCACACTCGGCTGTAAGCTCGCTGTTAATCTGTATGACAGGAGTGTTTTATCAGCCCAAGGTAAGCTCTCTACCCTCCTCCTCCACCAAATGAGGACCCCGCTCCGGTTA
Source organism: Nanorana parkeri (assembly GCF_000935625.1). Taxonomy (NCBI): domain Eukaryota; kingdom Metazoa; phylum Chordata; class Amphibia; order Anura; family Dicroglossidae; genus Nanorana; species Nanorana parkeri. The sequence continues at coordinate 44,499 of NW_017309185.1, read as the reverse complement.
GCGAGATGCTGTGAGTGGACCGTCCATGTGACAGGAAGTAAACACATTTCTATATCCAGGGTATTCTTTTCCCAAAATAACCCTTTTTTCCCTCAGATTGACCCATTGTTCTAAGATTCTTTTATCTACTTCTCTCCGTACAACTAATCCTATGAATACAGTACAAGTCACAACTCATCTTCACCCTACGTAGGAGATGTGACCAACCCAACTGCATTCTTCCCCGTGTCAGAGACTTTCACCTTCATTTCTTCCTTCTGCTGTCAGCGATGGCTTCTGCTGATCTGAGAGCTGAGCTGGAATGTTCCGTCTGTCTGGAAAATTATACAGATCCTGTTATGCTGAAATGTGGACACAACTTCTGCCTGGTGTGTATTGATCGTGTGCTGGATACACAGGAGGGGTCTGGAGGTTATTCCTGTCCTGAATGCAGAGAGAAGTTCCGGGAGCGGCCTGCACTGCAGAGGAACATAACACTGCGTAACATAGTGGAGAATTTCCTGTCTGCTCAGCCCGATCAGGAAGAGTCCGGGGTCCTCTGTACTCACTGTGTGGACTCTCCTGTACCTGCTGTTAGATCCTGTCTGCTCTGTGAGGTTTCTCTGTGTGATAAACACCTGAGGAGTCCACAAAAAGTCTCCAGAACACATCTTATGTGACCCCACCTTGTCCATGGAGAGCAGGAAGTGCTCCGTTCATCAGAAGATCCTGGAGTATTACTGCACTGTGGATGATACCTGTGTCTGTGTGTCCTGCAGTTTGGCCGGAGAACATCGAGGACACCAGGGGGAGATGTTGGATGAAGCTTCTGGGAAGAAGTAGAACAAACTGAGGAATGTTCTGCTGAAACTTCTGACACAGAGAGAGGAGACGGAGGAAAGAGTCCAGAGTCTGCAGGAACACAGGAGGAAAGTAGAAGAAATAGCAGCCGGTGACACAGAGAGAGTCTCTGCCCTGTTTAGAGAGCTCAGGAGACGTCTGGAGGATCTGGAGAAGAGAGTCCTGAGTGAGATCTCCGGGAGGGCAGAGCGGGTCTCCATCTCCGTGGTGGATATGATCCGGGAGCTGGAAATAAAGAAGGACGAGCTGTCCAGGAAGATGCGTGACATTGAGGAGCTGTGTAACCTGACGGATCCACTGACTGTCTTACAGGAATCAGACACAGGTGACTTGTGTGATACTGAGGATGGAGATGATGAGGACAGAGAGAGACATGATAGACTCCTCCGTGATGGAGGGGGTCTGGATGTGGCTGGGCTCTCACACACATTACACACAGGTTTATCTGATATAATAACAGAGGTAAATGTATCCTTCTATATACAGGAAGCTGAAGACATATTACTGGATGTGAGCACAGCTCATAATTATCTACAGATATCACATGACAGGAAAACTGTAACCAGGTCAGATAGACACCAGAATCACCCAGAAACTCCAGAGAGATTTCAGTATCCTCAGGTGTTAGGCAGTCGGAGTTTCTCCTCAGGGCGACATTACTGGGAAGTGGATGTCGGGGGGTCAGATAGCTGGAGAGTCGGGATTTGTTACCCCAGTATAGAGAGGAGAGGAGGAGGAATGCAGTCAGTGATTGGATATAATAACAAGTCCTGGGGTTTGGATAGGGAAGATGATGAGTATTCAGTGATACATGACAGTGATAAGATCCCATTACCCCCCAATATCTCCAGTAACAGAGTCAGGATATATCTGGATTATGAGGCCGGGTGACCCGATCCGACACCTCCACACCTTCACCTCCACCTTCACTGAGCCCCTCCATGCCGGGGTATATGTAGGGGGAGGTCGTATAAAGATCTGGGGGGGGGAATCGGAAGATGTGAGAACTCCGCCCAGAGTCTGGTGATGTCACAGGGAGGAGGGATGGGATTGGTGGAATATTCATCCAATAAGATAGGGCAGTGGGAGGGACTTCATCTATCTATCTATCTATCTATCTATCTATCTATCTATCTATCTATCTATCTACTGGTATATTACTTTCCCTTTCATTTTCAGCAAGTTTTCTAGTTCTGCCCCTTCCCCTATGCTCCGCCCCTCCTCCTCATGTGAGCGCTATGTGCAGTCATGATCAGACACCGAGACAAGTAATGATCTATCAGTACATAGGATGCAGTGGGGTCACTGTGATGGGATAGGATGGGGTCACCTCTACTCTCGGTCCTCCATGCAGTGTCAGTGGTGACATAAGTGGAATAAGAGAATAGAAGGAAGACACACAGAACAGAGAGGAGAGGTGACCACATCCTCATCCCATCCCAGTGACCACACTGCATCCTCTGTACATCTAGGAGAGGTCACATGACACCATCTGGGGGATGGGAAGGACAGAAATGGGGTCTGGTAGATGGTGGTGATGAGCTCCGTCTGCTCTGGGAGGACTCATGGAGATCGGCTCCATCACACAACAAGAGGGGGAGGGGAGAGTGTCAGAGGACTTTTCTGTAGAGGGGTGAAGGGTGACGATAGATCAGGTTGGGGGGCAGAGGAAGGGGACCGGTGTGTGTCTGTACAGAGCAGCATAGAGCTCTCAGCTTCCCCGGGATGTACAGGACATAAAAAGGAGACACATACTGGGAATATATGATCACACACTGACCGGTGAATTGTATTATAGGGATCTGTATAGGAAGTATGGTGGCAGCCATTGCTATCTTCCATTACAAATACCAGTTCCCTGGCTGTCATGCTGATCCAATGACTTCTTGACGTTCTCGGTAACCGACCCAGAACAAGTTTTCAGATCAGTAGTTATGATTTATCTCAGATTTCTTAATCTTCATCCAGGTCAGTGTCTCAAAGTACTGAGACTATACCAGAGGCAACCAGGCCAATACCATTTTCAGACGGGGTCCAGCATTGACACCCTCCATGTTTCCCTCAGTACAGGTTTCCTGTAAAGTCTCAGCATGGGAGACTTTTGTTGCATTTTTCTTTATTTTCATTTTCTCAAATCTACAAAATGCTTCAAGAGAAGAATGATGTATTTAGGTCAATTATATTAAAATAACATTGTTTTTGAATATTTACACTTTTATAAACTGATCTTTTACGCCCTTTTTTATTAATACTTGTAGAAATATTTACCTTTAGGGCAGGTTCACGTCATTTTCCAGACCAGACAAAATGAGACCGGCTGTATTTTTCTGGTCTGGTCTGGAACGGACTGCGCTTGTGTGAACAGAGGCCAGAAATAGCATAGGGATACATTAGGATGCATTGTGGGTCTGGAAACAATCTGCTCTGGTCTGGAGATGATCTGGATGTGGTGTGAATGGGCCTTTAATACAGGACGCTTCCATGACACTGCGCCACTAAACATTCTGGGCTTCCCAATCAGGCAGACCAGCAGCTTACTTTTAGATTGCCTCCCTCTAATTGATCCTCCACAGAGAGCTGTATGAAGTAGTCATCATTGTGTCATCCCGCACACCACTGTGTACTATATACTGTATACAGCATAGTGGTGATCTGCACATAATATACTTCATGCAGCCCGCGCCCATTCATCCGATGGGCTCCGATTCACCACTGACATATAGATCCAAAAAAAGAATCAATCAGGTGCCGGTATTCTTTTTCTTTTTTTTTCTTTCTTTCTTTTCAGTCAAACACATGGAACAAGGGAACAACAGTTTAGGGCAGGGGTGCCCAAAAGGTCGATCACGATCTACTAGTCTTAGATCGCGATCGCAAGTTAGAATTAGCTGCTCCGTTCGGGGAGCTCAGCTGCTGGTGGCCAGGTGCAGTTTGCTGTGTTGTTCAGAAGGTGGCGCTGTGTCCTGGCACAGCCGCTGACACTGGAAGCCGTGGCTCAGCGTGCAGCTACTCTGGGGGAAGCTGAGAGCCGATCCCTTGGGGGACACAAATCCTACACAGGCCTGGGAAGGGTGAGTCCTGAAATACTCTGCTCTGTTGGAGGACTCTGCTCCTTCCTCTATAACTCTCCTCTCCTGAAATACTCTGCTCTGCTGGAGGACTCTGCTCCTTCCTCTATAACTCTCCTCTCCCCATATATACTCTGCTCTGCTGGAGGACTCTGCTCCTTCCTCTATAACTCTCCTCTCCCGAAATACTCTGCTCTGCCGGAGGACTCTGCTCCTTCCTCTATAACTCTCCTCTCCTGATATACTCAGCTCTGCCGGAGGACTCTGCTCCTTCCTCTATAACTCTCCTCTCCTGATATACTCTGCTCTGCTGGAGGACTCTGCTCCTTCCTCTATAACTCTACTCTCCCGAAATACTCAGCTCTGCTGAAGGACTCTGCTCCTTCCTCTGTAACTCTCCTCTCCTGATATACTCTGCTCTGCAGGATGACTCTGCCCCTTCCTCTATAACTCTCCTCTCCTGAAATCCTCTGCTCTGCTGGAGGACTCTGCTCCTTCCTCTATAACTCTCCTCTCCTGAAATACTCTGCTCTGCAGGATGACTCTGCTCCTTCCTCTATAACTCTCCTCTCCTGACATACTCTGCTCTGCTGGAGGACTCTGCTCCTTCCTCTATAACTCTCTTCTCCTGATATACTCTGCTCTGCAGGATGACTCTGCTCCTTCCTCTCTAACTCTCCTCTCCCGAAATACTCTTTGGAGTACAAAGGGAGATAACGAGGGGCGGTGCTGACAGTCTTTTGATGAACAGGTTACCCAGTATAACATAATTAAACATGACCCAACACCAACACACACATAACCCATAAACTGATCACCATGTCGTCACACACATTGTGGTAAGAGAAACTAATATCAAACATCCCAATCAACAAATGATCAGAAATGCCTCCCATGTAGGAACAGGGGAGGCAGTTCCAAGAGATGCAACCCGAACAAAACAATGCATAACGAAATAGAAAGAATAGGATAAAATGTTCAAACATAACACTTGGTAGTCAAGTGACAAGTAACCATCTCGCCGGGCAAGATCGATTAGGGAAGAACGACCCCTATTCGGGTAGTTATTTTGATCCACGTGTAGATGGTGCATTGCGGTGGGTCGGTTTCCAGGCGGTGTCTAGCAGTGGATCGTGGATGGGTAGGGATTCCTGCCAGTTTGGTAGGATAGGTGTGCGGCTTGAGAAGGTTTGGCAGAATTGGCCCAGATCCTCTGGGTGTCTTAGGACTGCCGACTTTCCTTGCTTCTTGGCTATGAGGCTGGAGGTGAAGCCCCAGCAATACGAGATCCCCTCGGATTGTAAAATTTTCGAGGCGTGGCCCAAGTGCTCGGTGGCGAGCTAAGGTTTTTTGTGCTAAATCAGCGTAAATTTTAATTTCGGCGCCATCAAAGTCTGTGAACGGCGTCTCCCTGAGTTTCCGCAGAGTGGCTTCCTTATCCATGTAGTAGTGGAGCCGACAAATAACACGCTCGGGGGTTTTCAGATGGGAGACCCCTCAGTCTCAGGGCTCTGTGTACTCTGTGGAACGGGAGTGGTGAAGTGGCAGGCCAGTCCAAGATGGTATTGAAAATACCGCGTATGGTAGCCATCAGGTCTGGATCCATGATCCAACGGAGGTTGTTCCTCCTGGTCCTCCCAGGATAGATCCCTTTGAACCTGCGAGTATGAGTGGAATTGTTGTTGCAAGGCCGACATAGCCAGTGCTTGGGAGTCCAGCCTGCTTTTGTTATCCTCCACGCGGTGTAAAAGGTGAGGGACCACTCCACTTAAAGACAAGATGTCTGCCTTCAGAGAATGCTCCAGGCGAGACAACATGTCTGAGACGAGAAAACATGTCTGAGATGAGAAAACATGTCTGAGAGTTCGTCTGTGGTAGGGAGAGCACGAGAGACTAGTGTGGGGAGAGGTCTGAGCAGGCAGGTAGGCTCCACAGCGAAGGGCAATCGGAGGCGTCTGGGGCCAGGAACTTCTTTTTCGACCCAGGAGCCGGTGTCTTGGAGGTAGCGGAGCGAGCCATATCGGTGATGTCGGTGATAGGTACATGGATTGTAACTTGTAGGCACGTCTATCTGCCGCCATTGCCAGGACACGCCCCCCATATTTTCTTATTTTAATGAGGAGGATTTCATAGGAAGTAAACACATTTCCATACCCAGTATATTCTTTTCCTAAAATGACAATTTTTTCCAGGAACAGGTCCATTATTCTGCATGAGATTCTTTTATTATCTGCTTCTCTCCATATAACTAATCCTATGAAGACAGTGTAAGCCAAAGTTCAGCCTCGCCCTGTGTATGTTAAACTTAATCATTAAACTCCATTCCTCCCCGTGTCAGAGACTTTCACCTTCATTTCTCTCTTCTGCTGTCAGCGATGGCGTCTGCTGATCTGAGTGCTGAGCTGGAATGTTCCGTCTGTCTGAATATTTTTTCAGATCCTGTAAACCTGAAATGTGGACACAACTTCTGCCCGATCTGTATTAATCGTGTGCTGGATACACAGGATGGGTCTGGAGGTTATTCCTGTCCTGAATGCAGAGAGAAGTTCCGGGAGCGGCCTGCACTGCACAGGAACATAACACTGCGTAACATAGGGGAGAATTTCCTGTCTGTTCAGCCAGATCAGGAGGAGTCCGGTGTCCTCTGTACCTACTGTGTGGACTCTCCTGTACCTGCTGTTAGATCCTGTCTGCTCTGTGAGGCTTCTCTGTGTGATAAACACCTGAGAGTCCACAAAAAGTCTCCAGAACACGTCTTATGTGAACCCACCTTGTCCATGGAGAGCAGGAAGTGCTCCGTCCATAAGAAGATCCTGGAGTATTACTGCACTGTGGATGATATCTGTGTCTGTATGTCTTGTTGTGTGATTGGAGGACATAAAGGACATGAGATGGAGTCACTGGATGAAGCTTCTGAGAAGAAGAAGGGGACACTGAGGAATGTTCTGCAGAAACTTCTGACACAGAGAGAGGAGATGGAGGAAAGAGTCCAGAGTCTGCAGGAACACAGGAGGGAAGTAGAAGAAGAAGCAGCCGGTGACACAGAGAGAGTCTCTGCCCTGTTTAGAGAGCTCAGGAGACGTCTAGAGGACCTGGAGAAGAGAGTCCTGAGTGAGATCTCCGGGAGGGCAGAGCGGGTCTCCATCTCCGTGGTGGATATGATCCGGGAGCTGGAAATAAAGAAGGACGAGCTTTCCAGGAAGATGCGTGACATTGAGGAGCTGTGTAACCTGACGGATCCACTGACTGTCTTACAGGAATCAGACACAGGTGACTTGTGTGATACCGAGGATGGAGATGATGCGGACAGAGAGAGACATGATAGACTCCTCCATGATGGACGGGGTCTTGATGTGGCTTGGATCTCACACACATTACACACAGGTTTATCTGATATAATAACAGAGGTAAATGTATTCTTCTATATACAGGAAGCTGAAGACATATTACTGGATGTGAGCACAGCTGGTAATTATCTACGTATATCAGATGACAGGAAAACTGCATCCAAGTCACATAGACACCAGAATCACCCAGATACACCAGAGAGATTTCAGTATTATCCTCAGGTGTTAGGCAGTCGGAGTTTCTCCTCAGGGCGACATTACTGGGAAGTGGATGTCGGGGGACCAGATAGCTGGATAGTTGGGATGTGTTACCCCAGTATGGAGAGGAAAGGAGGAATGCAGTCAGTGATTGGATGGAATAAGAAGTCCTGGGGTTTGGATAGGGGTGATGATCAGTATTGGGTGATACATGACAGTAATAAGATCCCATTACCCACCAATATCTCCAGTAACAGAGTCGGGATATATCTGGATTATGAGGCCGGGCGGATCTCCTTTTATGATCTGTGTGACCCGATCCGACACCTCCACACCTTCACCTCCACCTTCACTGAGCCCCTCCATGCCGGGGTATATGTAGGGGGAGGTTGTATAAAGATCTGTGGGGGGAATCGGGTGATGTGAGAACTCCACCCAGTCTGGTAGGGACTTCATTAGTGTATTATAAATACATGGATGTGAGATTTCTTCATCTGTAACTTGCAGATCTCTGCAATCACCTGGAACAATCTAATTATACAGAGGGGTTTTATATTGCTCAATATCTATCTATCTATCTATCTATCTATCTATCTATCTATCTATCTACTGGTATATTACTTTCCCTTTCATTTTCAGCAAGTTTTCTAGTTCTGCCCCTTCCCCTATGCTCCGCCCCTCCTCCTCATGTGAGCGCTATGTGCAGTCATGATCAGACATACGGCCATTGATGATCCATCAGTACAGAGGATGCAGTGGGGTCACTGTGATGGGATAGGATGGGGTCACTGTGATGGGATAGGATGGGGTCACTGTGATGGGATAGGATGGGGTCACTGTGATGGGATAGGATGGGGTCACCTCTCCTCTCTGTCCTCCATGCAGTGTCAGTGGTGACATAAGTGGAATAAGAGAATAGAAGGAAGACACACAGAACAGAGAGGAGAGGTGACCACATCCTCATCCCATCCCAGTGACCACACTGCATCCTCTGTACATCTAGGAGAGGTCACATGACACCATCTGCGGGGATGGGAAGGACAGAAATGGGGTCTGGTAGATGGTGGTGGTGATGAGCTCCGTCTGCTCTGGGAGGACTCATGGAGATCGGCTCCATCACACAAGAGGGGGAGGGGAGAGTGTCAGAGGACTTTTCTGTAGAGGGGTGAAGGGTGACAATAGAGCAGGTTGGGGGGCAGAGGAAGGGGACCGGTATAACCCGGTGTGTGTCTGTACAGAGCAGCATAGAGCTCTCAACTTCCCCGGGATGTACAGGACATATAAAGGAGACACATACTGGGAATATCTGATCACACACTGACCGCTCTGCATCGTACAGAATTGTATTATAGGGATCTGTATAGGAAGTATGGTGGCAGCCATTGCTAACTTCTAATAAATATACTAGTTCCCTGGCTGTCATGCTGATCCAAGTCTTTCTAAGTCAGTAACCAGAACAAGTATTCAGATCAGTAGTTTTGATTTATCTCAGATTTCTTAATCTTCATCCAGGTCAGTGTCTCAAAGTACTGAGACTATAACAGAGGCAACCAGGCCAATATAATTTTCAGACGGAGTCCAGCATTGGCACCCTCCATGTTTCCCTCAGTACAGGTTTCCTGTAAAGTCTCAGCATGGGAGACTCTTGTTGCTTTCTTTTTTCTTTCATTTGATCAAATGCAAAATCCATAAAGAGAAGAATGGTGTATTCGGGTCAGTTTTATTTTTAAACAAAATGCATTATTTTTGAATATTTACACTTTTATAAACTGATATTTTATGTCGCTTTTTATTCCTACTTGTACAAATAATTACATTTAATACAGGACGCTTCCATGACACTGCGCCACTAAACATTCTGGGCTTCCCAATCAGACAGACCAGCGGCAGCTGCTCACTTTTAGATTGCCTCCCTCTAATTGATCCTCCAACACAGAGCTGTATGAAGTCGGACTAGTTCACACCAGCCTCAGAGCGTTCCGGCCCAGTGCGATCAGAATAAATAGTGCATGTAGCATTTCTTCTGACCGCTCCGGACCGGAAACACAGACGTTGACCTCCCGCCCTAAAACAAAGTGAGCCGGCCGGAATGCGATCCAGTGCGTCCTGGCCAGAATCGGGCCGTAGCGCACTGAAACTGGTGTGAACCAACCCCTAGTGACAGGGAGGTGGGCATGTCCTTCCTCTGACATATCCAGCTGTGTGCGGCCAGAATAGCAGGAGATGAGATTACAGACGTCACAGCACACGAGTCAATAACTGGAGAAATGACCCAATAGGAGTGAAATATTCACATATAATATTTTATATTAATCTGGATAAAAAAGTAATTTCACATTTTCTAATTATTCCTGAACATAATATCTACATAATGCAAATATGTTCAGCAACAGAATTCATTCACCAACTCCAAGGAAGTAGCAGCCACACTTCTGGTCTCTACAATGTATCTCCTTCAGGAGCATAATGTGTCAGAGGGCGGAGTTTGTGCAGATGATGATGTAGCAATAAAGCTGA
>NW_017309185.1:31022-34449 GCF_000935625.1 Nanorana parkeri | reverse complement strand
TGAAACATTGTTAAGCCGATCCCTGTATTTTGTTTTCATTTGTATAAAACCTTTATTCTAAAAATAAAACTGTAAATGGCGCACCCATGACACTCACTATACAAGGCATGCTGAGCTTTTATTGGGTGTCCAGAATGGACCAGTAGCCTAGAAAATGGTAGGTCCCTCCGCACTCCTTACAGCTTACCCCGCCCAAATTACAATGGTGGCGCTCGCATCGATACTCGCGGATCAACAGTAGAAAGCAGGAATCACCAGCACTCGGTAAATAGTGTTCAAATAGTAAACATCCATTTATCCGGACAAGTCGTCACAAACGAAACACCAACGTTTCGGGTCCCTTCATCGGGGGTGATAATGTGACAAGTGGATACATGGTAAGAACCAGATATCTACCCCTTGGAGGAATACCAAGTAATAGGCCAAGGTATCTATGAGTTGCGGCGCTCTCCTCCCCTTAAGAAGGGTGGCGGGGAGGTCCTCATCACGTCACGTCGAGGTCGCGTCTGACCCTCCCGCCCCCTTCCCCAGGTTCTATCATTTCTCTAGAGCGTGCCCCCTTATTTGGCACACTGACCACAAAATCATGGCACACATCAGGTTGGTATCAGTAGGGGTCATGAAGACTTCGGAAGCGTAAGTAACTGACCACAAACAAGATTAAGGCGCCTCCCCCGTGACGTGATTCCTGCTTTCTACTGGACCAGTAGCCTGACTAGGTCCAGTTTGCCATCCAAAAAAAAAAACATAAACATGATACAAAGTGTATAGAAAACGGAAGATTGTATACTTACCTTCGGTAATCTTCCTTTCCTGGTGCATCTTCATGGCAGCACAAAACGGGTTAATGCTCCGCCCCTTAACCCGTTGTGTGCTGCCATGATGCACCAGGAAAAACAGAAGATTGTATACTTACATTCGGTAATCTTCCTTTCCTGGTGCATCTTCAAGGCAGCACACAACGGGTTAATGATCCGCCCCTTAACCCGTTGTGTGCTGCCATGATGCGCCAGGAAAACAGAATATAAACATATGCATTCGTGTTATATAGAAATATAGATACCGGCAGGGAAGCGTCACCGCCGCATAAATAGACCTCAAGGTTAGAGATCTATACCTATAGACAATACTGGTAATAGAGCATTTTTGGCATTAGATATAGCGAAGGCATTTGATAGTGTGGAATGGAGATATTTAAGGGCCATTCTATCCGTATTTGGGTTTGGACCTCGATTTGGTGCTCGGATACATTTATTATACCGTACCCCCTCCGCTAAGATTAGGATTAACAATTCTCTCTCTCCTGGGTTTTGTCTACAGAGGGGCACCAGGCAAGGTTGCCCTCTTTCTCCCTTATTGTTTGCATTGGCCATGGAACCTTTAGCTGCCATTATTGGACAGTCTCCAAATATTATAGGTTATAGAAGAGGTACGGAGGAAGATAACCTTGCACTATATGCCGATGGCACCCTGCTTTTCCTGGCAGATACTCAGTCTTCCTTGCGTAGTGTTATGGTACATCTGTCGGACTTTGCTATATATTCCGGTCTTTTGGTAAACTGGGATAAGTCCAATTTGCTTCCTATAGACCCTTTACCAATCCCATTGGCAGCGGATTTGTATTCCCATATGCTCCCGAATCACCTATCTGGGTGTTCAGATGACTCCACAACTTACAGACTACGCCACACTTAATCTATCTCCATTTTTTGCATAAATTTCGATCTCGGAGAGATGCCTGGTAGGGATGAGCCGAACACCCCCCTGTTCGGTTCGTATTCGAACATTAGAACAGCCGAAATGTTAGAATACAAACTCAAACTCAATGCAAGTGTATGGGGGTAGAATGTTCGACCCTCATACAGTTGCCGGTACATGTGATAAATATTGTGTACTGTAGAAAGGCATCATGGCACACTCACAAACCAGCATGTAAAACAACTTGTCTCACCACTAAGGACAATGACAGAGGTTTATACATGTAATAAATACTGTGTACTGCCCCCCTTACCTCCGCTGCTGTCCCGGCCTCTGGTCCCCTGGTCCGTCCGCTCGCTGTCCCGGCCTCCTGGTCCGTCCGCTCGCTGTCCCGGCGGTCCGTCGGCTTCTCTTCTTCGGTCCAGCCGCGGCTCCTCTGCCCCGCCCCCCTGCCTCCACTTCGTCTGCAGGCTGGGAGCCATACCCAGCCTGCTATTGGATATTGTAAAATGCAATAGCCAATAGCAACCTGGTTATTGCACCCGCCCACATGGGGGGACCTGATAGAGAACTTTCTCCTTCAGGCCCCTCCTCCGCTGAGCCCTGATTGGGCAAAGTCATGCACCTGACCTGTGGTCAGGTGCAAAACTTTAACAAATCAGAGCTTTAGTGGGCATTTTGTATTATGGAATGTACGCGGTCGAACATCCCATAAAGTTCGGCGCTCGGCGAGCACTCGAACTGCCGATGTTCGATTCGAACTCATGTTCAAATCGAACACTCAGCCCATCCTTAATGCCTGGCTCAAATTACCCCTTTCAGTAAGCTGGGAGAGTCAATCTTATCAAAATGATCTGGATGCCAAAATTGTTATATATATCTTGCACAATTCCCCAATTTGGTTCCCTTTAAAGATTTTTAGGCAGATCGATAGTATTTTCAGGGACCTTATTTGGAAACGAAAGCAGGCCCCGGTTGAAGTCGGTGACTTTACAAAGACCTACGGACTTGGGGGGCTTAGCTCTTCCTAATCCTTGGCTTTATTTTCTTGCCTCCCAATTACAAAATGTCTCTGGCTGGGGGTGCGAGGCGAGGCGTGCACAATCGTTCCGTTCTCTTCGCTATCTTTTTGACGGCTATGACCCTGTTGGGTACCTTAGAGACGGACTTGCCCTCTAAAAAGTTTTGTCATCTTGCCACAGTCCGTTTAATGGGACGCGTATGGGTGAAGGCTAAACGACTCCTACATACTTTGCGGTATACTAGATTTACTCCGATGTGGAACAATAGTCGGCTTCCAGAGCTCCTTAAGTTGCAGGGCTTCAGGTATTGGTGGCGGGCCGGGGTGCGTACCGTCACTCAGCTGTATGAGGATAACACCCCTTTGTTCCTTTCAGCAACTGCAGTCCCAATTTGGATTGCCTCGAACTGCCTTTTATCAATATTTACAACGTAGACAGGCTCTGACGACCCAATTTGGTAACGCTTCTCCACATTTCAATCCAACACCGGTCCTGGACACCCTTGTTGCTTCTTGTAATACTAAGGGCAGGGCTCAAAAATTCCACTCGCCCCCTCGCAATTTGCGAGTGAAAATTGCGTGGGGGCGAGTGGAAATGAAGCCATTGAGTCAGGCACTCAACTCCTGGACCTCCTCGGGGCGGCTTCTCTCCTCCTCACTGACATGATGACAGCACTCCCTCGTCCGTCCGCCCCCTCCCCCCCCCTG
>NW_017309185.1:24762-30879 GCF_000935625.1 Nanorana parkeri | reverse complement strand
GGAGGAGATCGGAGCCGCTGTCAGTTTCAGGATGACAGCGGCTCTGTGCGTGGCAGAGCGGGAGATCGGTAAATATCAGTGATACTTACCGATCCTCCGTGTGAGAAGGACAAACACCGGAGCCATCGTCTGATCACTCCGATGTTTGTAAATAACTGGGGACGCATAGTACTATGTGTCCCCAGTTATGAATGAACAGGCTGTGATTTACATCACATCCTGTTCATTCATGATTTCCTCAATGGGGAGAAGCACTCAGTACAGAGGCTCCTCCCCATTCAGAAACTGCTGATCGTAAATATTTTACTATCAGTGTCTAAATGAACAGGGAGGAGGAGCCTCTGTACTGAGTGCTCCCCATTCACTGAGTGCTGAGGCTGCTGAAAAAGAAATTGAGGATTTGGTGTCCTCAATTTCTTTTCTATTTTAAAAGGGAAATGTCAGGGGTCTGTTTGGACCCCTAATATTTCCCCGAAGCCCCCCCAACAGTAAAAAAAAATTATAATTAAAAAATAATTTAAAAAAATGAAAACTGCCCCCCCCCCCACACGCATATTATTAGACATGTGCGAAGACTAAAAATTAATTTCTGATGAAATGTGTATGTGTAATGCTCTGTGCGTTGTGCTATGGCTGTATGTGTAATGCCCTGTGCGTTGTGCTGTGGCTGCATGTGTGTTACGCTGTGTGCGCGTTGTGCCCTGTGTGTGTTTGTTTGTGTTATGCAGGGCAACTGGTGGCGAGTAACTTTGAAGGCCTGGCTAGTAGCTCGGGATCTAGTAGCTCAGGTATATAGATAAGGTATTATTCCTTATCTATATACCTGCTTATTAACCAACTCGACACTACAATCCCCTTTGAGTGTCAAAGAGTAAGTGGAAGAACGGCCTGGGCCCTATTACAGATGAGGACGGGGGCTGCGAGGGCTGTTCTCTCAGTTACTTTCTCTGCGTCTCATAGACTTACCCAACTATTTATTTTTGCACAGGACCTATCGTACCCCTGAGTTCCTGTTCAAAATAGGCGTTCGGACTGACTCTTCTTGTCCAAAATGCGGGTTTCACCAAGGATCCCGGATACATTTATTGTGGAGATTGTCCTAAATTGGTTTCGATATTGGGATGCAGTGCTTAAGGTTGTCCATTCTGTCTTCGGGTATATTGTTAGATAACACACCTGGAGTCTGCATACTTGCAATATTTGATATCCCGTGGAGGGATTGGTACCTCAAATTGGCTATTGACAGAGCCTTATATACCGCTAGGATACTGGTGGCAAGAAAATGGATATCCGCCATCCAACCACACCCCCCCTCCCTTAGTATCTGAATGGATTTCCGAGTTAGATAAAACTGTAATGTATGAACGCATTACCTATCAATATAGAGGGATTGGTGAAGATACATTTGTTTACTCTGGTCCAGGTGGCTACACTACCGTACACACTACAGGCACTCTTACATATGAGGGTCGTATATGTGAGTTTATAATTTGACTAATCCAGGTCCAAGTCTCTACGTTTCTTTCTGAATTATATTAGCATTGTAAATGTATATATACTATAGTTGCACATTCACATCACTTCCTGCCCTCAAAGACCCCCAAATTTAAAGTCCCTACATGCAGGGCCAAACTATAACTCTCCTCTCCTGATATATTCTGCTCTGCTGGAGGACTCTGCTCCTTCCTCTATAACTCTCCTCTCCTGAGATACTCTGCTCTGCCGGAGGACTCTGCTCCTTCCTCTATAACTCTCCTCTCCTGAGATACTCTGCTCTGCCGGAGGACTCTGCTCCTTCCTCTATAACTCTCCTCTCCTGAGATACTCTGCTCTGCCGGAGGACTCTGCTCCTTCCTCTATAACTCTCCTCTCCTGAGATACTCTGCTCTGCCGGAGGACTCTGCTCCTTCCTCTATAACTCTCCTCTCCTGAGATACTCTGCTCTGCCGGAGGACTCTGCTCCTTCCTCTATAACTCTCCTCTCCTGAGATACTCTGCTCTGCCGGAGGACTCTGCTCCTTCCTCTATAACTCTCCTCTCCTGAGATACTCTGCTCTGCCGGAGGACTCTGCTCCTTCCTCTATAACTCTCCTCTCCTGAGATACTCTGCTCTGCCGGAGGACTCTGCTCCTTCCTCTATAACTCTCCTCTCCTGAGATACTCTGCTCTGCCGGAGGACTCTGCTCCTTCCTCTATAACTCTCCTCTCCTGAGATACTCTGCTCTGCCGGAGGACTCTGCTCCTTCCTCTATAACTCTCCTCTCCTGAGATACTCTGCTCTGCCGGAGGACTCTGCTCCTTCCTCTATAACTCTCCTCTCCTGAGATACTCTGCTCTGCCGGAGGACTCTGCTCCTTCCTCTATAACTCTCCTCTCCTGAGATACTCTGCTCTGCCGGAGGACTCTGCTCCTTCCTCTATAACTCTCCTCTCCTGAGATACTCTGCTCTGCCGGAGGACTCTGCTCCTTCCTCTATAACTCTCCTCTCCTGAGATACTCTGCTCTGCCGGAGGACTCTGCTCCTTCCTCTATAACTCTCCTCTCCTGAGATACTCTGCTCTGCCGGAGGACTCTGCTCCTTCCTCTATAACTCTCCTCTCCTGAGATACTCTGCTCTGCCGGAGGACTCTGCTCCTTCCTCTATAACTCTCCTCTCCTGAGATACTCTGCTCTGCTGGAGGACTCTGCACTGATGTAGATTGCTCCGGTTGATCATTATTTTGGTATCACATACACAATACACATATATATATATATATATGAAGGATGGAAGGACACATTGGAGGAGGAAGTTCATAACTTTTAATGAAAAATGTTGCTTTCAGTTACAGAAATGCGGTCCGGACACATTTTCTGGATTGTACAGATACAATGAGGTACAGTTCTACTGATCACTGTCAGTGATAAACCGTAATGAAAACATATTTTAACCCATGCTAACTGAAATCACATGACTGGTCATCTAAAGAATAGCTCCGCCCTTTTTTTTAACAAGCGTGGTCATTTAATTCGGGGAATCAGAGTCGCCAACCTTTAATAGTATTTGTTACTCTTCAATTCCTTTGCTGTTAGCTTTTGAATTATGAATGATGTGCAGAGATACATTGTAACATTTTCCTTCTTCCTGCAGGAGGGGTGTGACTACAGCTGTCTATATATGGGTATGGGGGCGGAGTATTGCAGTGTTATGTAGTCGGAGGCTTCATACTCGTCTGACTTCTCCAACACTTCAATTCTCCGCATTACAAGTGTTTTGTGATCATGCATATCAGGGCCACCATTAGAAATCATGGGGCACGTACAGCCTACCTAACAGGACCCCCCTCTTGTGTTACAGCAGTGATGCATGTACTCCTTATTGGCGGCACTGGCAGTGACACCGCCTCATTGACATCATTGCTGGCAGGGCCCATCGCAGTGCAGATGGTTGTCCAAGACGCCCATACACAGCAGGGTGGTGCTGCTCCTCCTTACTCTCCATCCTGGGGAAGCCTCTGCTCACACCACCTTCCTCACCTAAACCACTCTGAGAGCCGCCATTGTTCCTGCTAGCCTGCATGCCCCCCTGCTGTATAAACATGACAGCTCAAGTGACAAATGCCATGTTGCACTTGCTGGAGAGCTATAAGCCAAGAATGGAAGGGTCCTCCATGCTGACCGGATGGGACCCTGCATACAGGGCTGGATTTCCCACAAGGCCGACCGAGGCCCGGCCTCAGGGCAGCAGGGAGTAGAGGGGCAGCAGGGGTGTGGAAAACCCCTGCCGATGCCCGGGACATGCAGTTCCGGGCGCCGGGCGGCTAGTTGTTTTCTACATTTAGCCCTGCTTTGTGCAAGCAGGGCTAATCGTACAGCGGGGAAGCCGCCGCTTGTTTTGTACAAGTGATCTTACCGATGTCACCGAGATCACTTGTATGTATCCTGCATACAGGGGGCGCATTGAGGAACCTGGCATTGGGGCAGCAGAGATAGTAAATCCGGCCCTGCCTGTATGGAAGTACTTCCTGTACCCGCCTATGGGCAGCCCTGATGTAAATGAGTGCAGAAATGGGTGCAATAATGACGAGCAGCCCTCTAAATCACTAGTGACCATCAGCCATCTATAGCTCCATTCACCATACACCGGATCTATTCAGATTTCTAGGATCTCCCTTCTTCTTCAGGTCTCTCAGCACTTGGTTGAGGGAAGACGTAGCAAGAGCTTTAGAAAGTTATGGTCCGGAATCAGGTCCTGTACCCATGGGGCACTTGTAGGTCACAGAGCAGTAATACGCCACTTTCCTCTCTGTAATTACTGGCTCAGAGCTTTGGATGGAGTTGGAAGGAATTTATTATTTGTTGCTTGTGTCCCATTGGGGGAGATTTCCATTCACTTCCTGTCCCAGTGCTGATCCTATTCGATTCCTCGAAACTGGTTAAAAGTGGTTCCCCCCACTGGCCATTGTGGTTCCTCTTGATGGCTTCTAGTCACTGCAGGACACAATGGTGATGTAGGGGTCTTCAGGAGGAACCACACTGGCCAGAAGGGGTACAGGCTATTCTACCCACCAAGAAGTATGGGAAAGGATCGATGCCGGGAACTCACCAATGGACAGGTAAGGTAAGACAGGTGGACAGGTAAGTTTTCCTCACTGTGTTTGGACTTTTTCTACACCCCTGACATGGTTGCTGTAACAATCTGCTCATTAGTGACTACAGCTGCAGACACATCAGGGACGTGCGGTCAGGGGAGGGAGGGAGGCGGGGCAGAGACTCACCTAGTATTATGAAGAAAAAAGGTGTCAGCTTAAAGTCTGAAGCTGACAGCTTTTTCTCCATTCAGATCGGCTTCTATCAGGTTACAGAGCAGGGAAATCCCCCACCACCACCACCACCATGTGACCTGTCATGGACGGAGCTCTGCATGTTAATTGCAGGCATCGCTGCATCCGGCTTTTGACAGGTAGTTAGGTTACACAGCAGCGGGCTTCCCCACTGCTTGTGTAACCTAACTTGGTGAGCCAAGAGCGGTGACAGCCTATACCAGTGGTGGCGAACCTTGGCACTCCATCTGTGCTAAAACTACAAATCCCAACATGCATCTGCCTCTG
Source organism: Nanorana parkeri (assembly GCF_000935625.1). Taxonomy (NCBI): domain Eukaryota; kingdom Metazoa; phylum Chordata; class Amphibia; order Anura; family Dicroglossidae; genus Nanorana; species Nanorana parkeri. The sequence continues at coordinate 25,789 of NW_017309185.1, read as the reverse complement.
GGAGTTATGTCTGTGGCTGTCTTGCAATGCCTTATTGGACTTGTAGTTCCAAAACAGTTGGAGTGCCAAGGTTCGCCACCACTGGCCTATACTCTATGGTGTGGACTGATGGCAAAGCGCCATGGGTCCAAGCTGTCCAATAAAAAAAAAAACCCAGTGAGGACATCGATCTCACCCCACACAGCTTGGTTACCGAGCTGGGGACGGAGCTTCGGTGGGATGGGGGCGGAGCTGCGGCGGGACGGGGCAGAGTTTCGGCGGGCTGGGTGATGCCTCACCCAGCACAGAAGGCACGGCACGTCACTGACACATGGCTATGCAGACAACTGTAGTCAACGATGGACACACACCCCTTCTTCAGGCTTCATGGAGCAAAACTGATCACAAATATTATGTAAAGCGTTGGTTGCTGATTTCGCAGCCCCGCCTCACAATATGAACGTACTCGGGGCGGCGGATTTGCATTTCTAAGTAGCATTTTCTAGAGTTCCTAGCACAAAATTCACGCAAGCAGCACATGAGCATCACTCAGCAGCAGGCAATAAAGCCGTCACAGTCACTTATAATCGAGCGCTGCCGATGATAATGATTACATTGTGCGGGAAGACGCTCGTGGGTAACCTAATAGGTGGCCAACGTCTGAATGTTGTCAGCGGACACATTTATAAAGACTTTCCCTCTACTTCCTGTTTGTATCAAATGTACACAAAACCTGAACCAGGAAAACCAGAAATTGAGTTTTTGGAACGGTGGTGTCATTTTTTTTTTGGTCCATCCCCCACCGCTCTCTCACTTTGAACATTCAGAAATTGGACAAAGACATGGTGGCGGGTGGGACACGATGTGAAGACATTTGGACGATCCTTAAATTGGCCCCTTAGGTATCATTTTGCCCTGTCGCTGATAATCGTTACTTCCCCCTGGCGCATGCGTATGGCGAAGCGGCAGGAAAATCATGCGCAGCCAGCGGATACAACAAATACAAAATGTTTATAGTGATCACTGTCACTGATAAGTTATAGAGACA
>NW_017309185.1:21368-24742 GCF_000935625.1 Nanorana parkeri | reverse complement strand
CACCAGCGTCCAGGTGAAGAGGGCGATCTGCTTGTGCAGCTCACTGGTGTCAATTTGGTCCCGGCCGAGCTGTTCCATCAGGGCATCCAGGGTGTGCTCACCTCGCCCGATAAGGATATGGCGGTAAGGGTAATTGATGGCGGACACGTACTGAGACAGGAAGTAGAACTCCACCTTAAAAAAAAAAAAAACACCAGAGTGGATACATAGTGGTGATACGTAGTGGGGCATAGGGGTCTATTTATAACCAATTCGCATTTCTAAGGGGGCAATGCGCAAAGCTGCCGAAGGAAGCGAGCCGAACTACGTTCAGCTATTCACTCCGGCTCAGTGCGGCTGATTTCGGCCGTACATCGGCTGCCTTCCGTCACCCGAACAGTCTCTGCATATTCCGCTGAGCCAAAGTGCAGAAGGACTTCGACTTAGCCGATCCAACATCTGGATCGGCTGAGTCAAAGCTCCGGCAGCTCACCCACTGCCGTTCGCCCCTATTCTCCTATATTCTCACAGGGGCCGAACGGCAGTGAGTGAATAGCCGAATGCTGCCGAGCGGCGTTCGGCTCGGCTATTCTGCTCGGGACCTCCGTGATACCGAGCGGAATAGAAATAGTAGAAAAAAAAAAAAAAGTTGCAAAAAATAATTAAAAAAATGTTAATAAATAGCAAAAAAAAATAAAAATGAAGATATTTTAAAAAAAGAAAAAAAATTGGGCGGAGCTAGCAGTGACAGCTAGCTCCGCCCAACTGTTTCCTATTGGCCGGCACCTGCTAGAGTCTTCTAGCAGGACCCGGCCAATGAATAACAACTGGGCGGAGCCGGCCGTGACGTCCGCCCAGTTGTTATTGTTTAATGACAGATCAGCCTCCCCAGGTCATTTGGGGAAGCTGATCTGTCATTACAACTGGGCGGAGCCAGCCGTGAGATCACGGCTGGCTCCGCCCAGCTGTCATTTGCTGGGCGAACGGCCGGCCTTCGGCAGGCATTTCTCCCCGCTTCAGCTGTCACTTCGGCTCAGTCGAGCCGAAGCGCATACCTTCGGCTCGGCCGTCTTTGGCTGCTGTACGGTGCTATTGTGAATACCTATTGTGAGTCCAGCAGCCGAATAGAGCCGAAGGATCAGCCGAAGCTACGTCTGGATCCTTCGGCTCTTTAGTGAATAACCCACAATGTTTGTTCTGTGCGAATAGACACAAAAACAAATGTTTTTGTATACTGTATATTTTATGTAATGTAATACTGCTTTATGGCCACTAGATGGAGTGTAGCATAAAAAAATCCTATGCACCTCAGCTCCATCTAGTGGCCTAAAGCAGTATTACATGACATTACATTCTACCTAAAAATAAAATATATATAAAATGTGTTTTGTTTTTGTCTATTCACACAAAATGAATGTTCAGAAACATTCCTAGAGTGGGGGAGGTGGCTGGTGAGGAAACAGGAACTTGGATGAAGTCATTGGTTGGTTGGATTGTACTTTGTGTCCGGTCTTAATGGCGGTTTTCTGTGCTGTCACTATAAACCATTAAAAGGGATTTGGACTCTTTGGTCATGGTGCTCCTCCTGTCTACGCTTTGGGGCGGCGGGTCCAGACCGGGAACTTTTCTGGTCTCATTTGTGCCCGGGTACTCTTCGTGACGCGGACAGATCGATGCATTATGAGGAAGGCCTCAGGAAGAGCGTCACGACTCACCCTCATGATCCGCACGTTGAAGAACTGGATCATCTTCTCATTCTGGAGGTCCGAATGTTTGATTGCCTTCTTCAGCCTGTCCGTTGCTCGCACATAGTCCCCGCGTGCCGAATACAGCCAGGAAAAGGTGAGACCCTGCGGCTGAAATACACACACACACAGCTCTATGGTCACCCATTTCACGACTACTTCCCTTTAAAATAAAAAAAGAGACCCGGCCTGAACCTGAACCCGGGAAGGAAGCTCCTTCCATGCCGCCCAATCAGCTGCAGGCAGCTTGACGTCAGCAAAGGGGGCGGGGTGCAGTGACATCATCGACCTTATATGGCTACACACCTATATACGGCTATGTGGCCGTATAAGGTAAATGACATCAGCACAAGCACCCCGCCCCTGCAGCAGCAGGATGGGGAATGCCCGGCCCACAGCTGATTGGGTGGAACTGCCAATGGAGCAGCTCAGGTTCAGTTCTAACCTGAGCTCATCCCTCACGGTCGCGCGCCCACCCGGGGGGGGGGGTCAAACTGAGCGACCCGTTGCGTGTGCCGCCCTTCCCCCCATTGATCCCCATTGCTGGAAGTGCAGATCGGACATTCCGAGCCTCACCTCTAGTTTGCTCTGGTAAGTCTTCAGACCGATCAGATGTTCCAGCAGCAGCGTGTTGTAGGCCGTGTAGTCCAGAGGAAGTATCCGGTCATGTGACAGCTTCATCAGCGACAGTCCGGCCACCTGGGCCAGCGTCAGAGCCACCGCCGGCAACCGGTTGTCCACGAGGCTATTCAGATTGTCGTACGTGTCATACTTCGTGTCCAGGTACTTGTATGGGTTCGAGCGCTGGAAGGAAAACCCGACACGGGAGCCGTGAGGTAAAGCTCCGTCTATTATTTATTCCACTATACGACGTATCAGCACGGGGGAGGGGTCAGTAATGACAGCAGAGTGGATTGTGAGCTCTTGGGGCCGAGATCTCCGTACTGGGAACTCTCATCGTGGATGGGATATATGGCAACCAGGATGTCCGGACTGTCTGCAGCTTGTGTTATACATTGAGGGTTAAATCTGACCTCCGTCCTCCCCTTCAGTCTTCTATCTGACCTCCGTCTTTCCCTTCAGTCTTTTATCTGACCTCCGTCCTTCCCTTCCTTCTTCTATCTGACCCCCATCCTTCCCTTCAGTTGATTACCTTCACAAAAGAAAACTCCAGAGCAGGAACACCAGCAAAGGCTGTGAATGCGAAGCCGCCCGTGTCCACAGCGAGTGGGGCAAATCTGTGGGTGCAAAGTACAAGAGATAGAAGGGTGAGAGAGACTGCTATTATCACCATGTGCCCAGAGACTGCTATTATCACCCTGTGCACAGAGACTGCTATTATCACCCCGTGCCCAGAGACCGCTATTATCACCCCGTGCCCAGAGACCGCTATTATCACCCCGTGCCCAGAGACTGCTATTATCACCCCGTGCCCAGAGACTGCTATTATCACCCCGTGCCCAGAGACCGCTATTATCACCCCGTGTCCAGAGACTGCTATTATCACCCCATGCCCAGAGACCGCTATTATCACCCCGTGCCCAGAAACAGCTAGTATCACCTCGTGCCCAGAGACCGCTATTATCACCCCGTGCCCCGAGACCGCTATTATCACCCCGTGCCCCGCGCCCGCTACTATACCCCCCTGTC
>NW_017309185.1:18886-21037 GCF_000935625.1 Nanorana parkeri | reverse complement strand
CTCGCCCCCTGGCGCAGACACCGCTCTTACCCCCCCGTGCCCAGAGACCACTATTACCACCCCGTGCCCAGAGACCGCTATTATCACCCCGTGCCCAGAGACCGCTATTATCACCCCGTGCCCAGAGACCGCTATTATCACCCCGTGTCCAGAGACCGCTATTATCACCCCGTGTGGCAGGGGCAGTGACTTACACCTCTGAATTCCAGTCCCCGTTCTGTTTGGCATTCTCGTAGATGCTTTGCATGCTCTGACGAGGGTTGTCCACCTGGAAGAGACAAGTAGCGGGTCCGTGTCATTGTGGGACGGCTGTGTGTGACCAGCATTGCTTTATATGACTCTGGACCCAGAAGTCAGAACCAGAACCAAGGCCGGGCCCCGGGCTAGACAGCAGAGGCGGCCACCCTGGGTGTTAAAAGGGCGGGGGGAGGGGTGATGCACTTTGTAGCTAAAGGACCTTGTCCCGGTACTTGTATTCAATAGTAAATCTCACAGGGGAGACTGAGGAAACGCTTCCTCCTGCCTGCAGCAGACTGATCACTGGGGGGAGGGGAGAAAGGACCTTGTCCCGGTACTTCCTGCAGCAGACTGATCACTGAGGGGAGGCTGAGGAAACGCTTCCTCCTGCCTGCAGCAGACTGATCACTGGGGGAGGGGAGACTGAGGAAATGCTTCTTTCTTGTCTGCAGCAGACTGATGACATCACCAGAGCCTAGAAAAAGTCACTGACTGGAGCTTCAGGGCGGCTTTCTAATGATAGAAGGCGGAGCTTGTCTGTACAATGATCCCGTCGTTGTACGTTGTCACGTCAGGAATGTCTCCTGCCGTTGTCCCCACCAATAATTGCAGACACTGGGAGGGGGAGGAGCCTCCATCAGTGCGGCGGAGCACATGTAGAACTGTCTCTGATGTCATCGGCTCATGTAAACCCGCTGAGCCTCCCCTCCCCCCAGTGATCAGCCGCTGAGCCGTCATGGCTGCCGCCCGCGCAGGGGAGGGGTATGCGGCCCCCTCCTCCCTCCTTCACTCACCTGTTTGATGATATTCTCTATTAAGGTTCTGAAGAGAGGACTGGACCTCGCCACAAACTTCTCATCACCTGAAAGAAGGAGAGGGGTCATGTGACGCGGCCCGCTTCATGCCATTCATGGGGAATGAAAATTGGGGGGGTGACGATACCTAGAAGCGGGGTGTCCAGGCTCATGTACGTGGCGGCTTTGAGGTGCAGCATGCTGAGGTACCCCTGCGATATGCACGCAATGATACAATGTATATTAATGACACAGATCTCCAGAGATACAATGTATCATCATCCTCATCATCCTCATCATCCGCCCACCGCGCTCTCTTACCTCCAGCCATTCCGTGGCCCCGATACTCCCGAAATCTCCTCCGTCCCAGCTCACGAAGAGGATACTGCGCCGCGGCTGGAACCCTGAAACACATGAGAGGCCTTACTATACAGAATGAAATCTGACCTCCGGCCTCCCCTTCAGTCTTCTATCTGACCTCCGTCCTCCCCTTCAGTCTTCCATCTGACCTCCGTCCTTCCCCTCAATCTTCTATCTGACCTCCGTCCTTCCCTTCAGTCTTCTATCTGACCTCCGTCCTTCCCCTCAATCTTCTATATGACCTCCATCCTTCCCCTCAATCTTCTATCTGACCTTTGTCCTTCCCTTCAGTCTTCTATCTGACCTCCTTTGCCCTGTCCTCTGCATCCTATGGGGGGAGGTCGCTATCTTATCAAGGAAAACACATCTTCTCTATAAGATCTCTCTGACCCGGGCAGACGTGTGAAAGAGACGGGGTTTCCCCCGGGACTGTTGATGTTGGATGTTCGGGGCTCCTGTGTAACATGTACATGGAGGCCGCCATGTCTGAACATCACATATGTCAGGTGTCTTCCCGGGTTCCCACTCTCTGGCCTCCTAGCTGAGCTCTGCACACCGATACTCACCGCCTTCCACCATCAGGGTCATGGAACGCATCAACTCCAGCAAGATGGCCGTGCCCACTCCAGACTTGGCCGCCCCCGGCCCCCAGGAGTCACGTTGGGCGCCCACCACGATGTAATGCTCTGAATACATGGAGAGAATGTAGATATGAAGGCAAATAAAACCGATATGGAGCCCCCCCAGTGCCCCCCCCCCC
>NW_017309185.1:5841-18833 GCF_000935625.1 Nanorana parkeri | reverse complement strand
CCCCCCCTCCCCAGGGCCCTCTAGAATTGTGCTGTGTGTGAAATGTGCAGGAAGCTTTATTCATTTCCCTTTTTGTATTTTAATAGCAGTCATGTGACCCTTTCCTCCTACTGGCCTCAGTACTCGGGAAAGGGCACCGGTGGGTCATGTGCTCTCACTGGCTACAATACTCGGGAAGGGGCATCAGTGGGTCATGTGCTCTCACTGGCCACATACTGAGGAAGGGGCACCGAGGGTCATGTGCTCTCACTGGCCACAATACTTGGCAAGGGGCACTGGTGGGTCATGTGCCTGTGGCATCCCTGTTGCATATATGACTTCGCATTTCAGCTACTGGCTGGGGGCATTGGGAAAGGTCCACCACAACACTGCCCATCGTCCAATGCTATTCGATTCAACATTATTGGTTTGAATATTTCCATAGATTCGCCAAACTCCGGGCAGCTGGAATTTTGGCTGATTCCCTCATCGCTAGTCCTCGTATATTGTGGAAGTCGGTCACATTCAGCTGGACTTGTTCTGTAATGTTGAAGACACTTGTCTCCTTATCCAAGAAGCTGTAATACGTGTCCTGAACAAACCCCAACATATGGCCACACGGGTAACTCAGTCACAATGAACCAATCAGCATGGAACGTGTCAAGAGAGATGTTGAGTGTCCAAGAACAGGCTGGAAGGTTTGTGAGACCACCACCCCGCCCCCGCCCCCATTCTTATTCCATAATCCAAACCCAAGGTGCCATGAAATCTAGGACATGTATTAGTCCTTTGACTCATGGGGCTGAAGGTGTGAATTGTTGTACTTTTGAAGGCCCCCAACCTGTTTAGAGATGGATTTCCAGTTTGACGTAGATGACCTCTTTCAAACCTCATGTGAACCAGTTGTCCAAAATGTTCACCTCATTGTCCTCCAATGTATTTCCATTAAGGTGTGGGAAGACTGCTGAGTCCTGACCTGCAGTGTTAACCCTCCTATGTTGGACCGTCTATTTGATTATCTTTATTATCACTAGAGGGATCTCCAGCAGGAGGAAGGAGGTCCTGATCCCTCTATATAGATCTTTATTATCACTACAGAGATCCCCAGCAGGGGGAAGGAGGTCCTGATCCCTCTATATAGATCTTTATTATCACTAGAGGGGTCCCCAGCGGGGGGAAGGAGGTCCTGATCCCTCTATATAGATCTTTATTATCACTAGAGGGATCTCCAGCAGGAGGAAGGAGGTCCTGATCCCTCTATATAGATCTTTATTATCACTAGAGGGGTCCCCAGCGGGGGGAAGGAGGTCCTGATCCCTCTATATAGATCTTTATTATCACTAGAGGGATCACCAGCAGGAGGAAGGAGGTCCTGATCCCTCTATATAGATCATTAGTTATCACTAGAGGGGTCCCCAGCAGGAGGAATCTTTATTATCACTAGAGGGGTCCCCAGCAGGAGGAAGGAGGTCCTGATCCCTCTATATAGATCTTTATTATCACTAGAGGGATCACCAGCAGGAGGAAGGAGGTCCTGATCCCTCTATATAGATCATTAGTTATCACTAGAGGGGTCCCCAGCAGGAGGAAGGAGGTCCTGATCCCTCTATGTAGATCTATCACTAGAGGGATCCCCAGCGGGAGGAAGGAGGTCCTGATCCCTCTATATATATATATCTTTAGTTTAGCCTTGTACCCCAAGAACAGGACACTGCACTGGCATGACCGCTTATTACAATTTGGTTTAGGGAATTCCTGTGGTCATTTTGTCCTGAACATAGCAGGGATCCATGTGTGCACATGTTGTTCCTGGCAGCTCAGGTACCTTCATGTAGGGATCATTGGTGTGCTGTCTAGGGTATACGGTGCAGATGTGGCCGATATGGAATCTTACCAGGCTCAAAGCGTCCAGTTATACTTCCAAACACATTGACCAGCTCCACGCTGCGCTCCACATTGTTGACCTCTAACTGGACCAAGTTACCTCGAGTCTTGAGATCGGGGCCCAGTGCATGAGAAGGAGAATTTGGACTCCTCCAGTCTGAAGGTCCTTCTATGCCGTCGAGTGCACTGTAAAGGAACAAGAATAGCGTTACATGAGCCTTGTGTACCAAAGACCATCGTAAAGCGAGTCATTAATGATCCAAAATCTTCCACAACTTCTCAGTTGTCCGATTCTCCTGATCTGCCAAGTGAGTCATCAACCGTCACAGACATTAGGCCGCATCTGATCCTCAGTAAGTTGTTTTACAAATAGGTTCACTTGTGTTGACCAAGCGCCCATGTTCAGGGATATCCAAGCCCTCTAGTTCTGCTGCCCCAACTAGAGTGAGACATAAAGCCTCCAACGTGACTGTTACAGGTTATCCATCCTTCTGATTCCACTGTCCAGCCATTCCTCTATTTTATTCAGCACTGAAGAAGAGGAACCTTTGCAACCAATGAAACCGGTCGGCTTTCCCTTTGGCCATTGCAGTTTAAATCTTATTCTGGACTTTTGTGGGTGGAGTGCCACTTCCAGGGCCGGATTTCCCACAAGGCCAACCAAGGCCCGGCCTCGGGGCAGCAGGGAGTAGAGGGGCAGCAGAGGCAGGCCCGGCGCTAGCGCAAGGCAAGTAAGGCGGGCGCCTTACGGCGCTGCAGGGTGAGGGCGGAAAAAACAGGGCATTTTGACAAGTACTTGTCAAAATGCCCCGGTGTTTGCGCTATGTTTTTTTTCCGCTTACCTTCGGTGCGGAGAGCAGCGGCGAGTCAGCGCTGGTCCGGTGGGAGTCCAGAGCAGAGGTGTGGAATTCCTATCTCCTCATGCCCGGGGACATGCAATTCGGGTAGTTGATCTCTACATTCAGCCCTGCGTTAGGCAAGCAGTGCTAAATGTACAGCGGGGGAAGCCGCCGCTTGTTTTGTACAAGTGATCCCCGCGATGCCGCCGAGATCACTTGTATGCAGCCTGCAGGTCTGCCATTCTCCATGGATTGGGGGGGGGTCTGAGGGTAGGGGGGCGCATTGAGGAACCTGGCCTTGGGGCAGCAGAGAGAGTAAATCCGGCCCTGGCCACTTCCATGATTTAACCTTTATACGTGTTTCCCCTAAGGACCATCTACAAAAGAGAGCGGCCAGTCTACTATGACCCCATAACTCATGGCTATATGATACTCTAACCCAGTGTGTCTCCTCCAGTGTAACCTCAGGACCCACATTTGTCCTTTGTCATTAAGTCGCACCGCAACGAAACACACGGTATTGCGGTACTGAGGGTTCTGGTGCGGGCGATCGAAGTGTGAGTGGCAGGTTGGTTTGAGGTCCCATTCAAATGAATGGCAACGCAACACTCCTCCCACACCAGAATGCGCGGTCGCATGGTACGGGGCATTAGTCGCATGGGACTGTGTGATTAACGCATTGTTCTAGTAGGAACGGGCCCTCAAAAACACTGACAGACACAACCACAGACACAATCTCACACACTCACAGACATTCTCTGACACACTCTCACAATTTTTTTAACATTCACCAAGTCTCCCTACCTTACGAGAACTGGAGTGGATCCTCAGCCTGGTGTCCAGTGCGGGCTGTTGTGCTGTGATGAAGCTCCATCCATATGTGCATTGCTTGTACAGCTCCCTCACATGTCATGTAGAGCACTGCTTCTTAAAGTGTGGGTCGCGACCCCATATGGGGTCCCGCAAGTGAACAGGGGGGGTCGTGATCTGAGTCCCCGGCCACGACCGCCATCATCGCTTGCGGGGGAGGATGGGGGGGGGGACACCGACTGACGCTAAGGGAGGGGGGAGACACCGACCGACGTTGGGGTCCCTTAAAAATTTCCTCGGCCAAAAAGGGGTCACGAGTGGAGAAAGTTTAAGAAGGCCTGCTGTAGAGGTGTCGGGAGCCAGACTGTGACGTCACTCCGATCCAGACACCTCTACAGGACATGCGAGGGAGCTGTATGCGATGCACGTATGGATGGAGCTCAATCGTGGCCATACCCCCATCCCACCCCACCTCAAGCTGACACTCGGCACCGGGCGGCATATTTTGAATGGCTGCTTGGCGCGAGAACTGACAATGCTGCGGTAGGGCGTGAGAACCTGAGTAAAGATTGAGTTGTCCTTTTATCTATTGCCTGAGCTAGTATTTTGGGCAGTCCCGAGGGTTTGAAGGGCGGGAACTGGGTGTGGTTAACCCCTCACCTAGAAAAGTGGAAGGCACGCGGTGACCCACTGAACATGGGGTTGCGCCCCACTTTTGGGTCACGACCCACCAGTGGAGAACCAAGGCTCTAACCCATCCTACTTAGCCCAAAACCAGATTTAAAAAAATTGGGCTGGTCTTCAGCTTTAAACATTTTGGATTTAAAAAATAAATATCAAAATTAGATTTATCGTGAGTTGATTCAAACTTTTTTTTTATAAACAAACCCCGAAGCATTTCCAGGTTGCGATTACCGGGCTGACGTATATAAAGCACGTTCATGGGAAAGTAGCTCACTGCAGGAAGTAGTGACCTATCAGCATGCTGCTTTTAACGTTCAGAACGGCCAAAATGGAGGTCAGGTGCCGATTGGTGGCTCTGGGCGCTCTCGTCATTCGTCTGCCGATCCCCCCCCCCCAGCATGGCTCCGAAGCATACATGTAGTACCTGAGTAAAGATAGAGCTGTCCTTTTATCTATTGCCTGAGCTGGTATTTTGGGCAGTCCTGAGGATTTGAAGGGCGGGAACTGGGTGTGGTTAAATGATGGGAATCCGGGTGTGTTTGGGTCTCCGGTACCGAGGTGAACCTGGAAGAGAACGGGAAAGAGGAGAGGAGTGAATTGGAGCAATATATTGTCTTGCGTCTTCCTAAATCGGAATTGTGTTGGGTTTGCGCAGGCCTATAAATACCATCAGTACTTGAAGTGTCGGCACCAATAAATATTTGTATTAAATATGATATTTTGGCCCAATACTACCAAGTCAGTCACCATAAAGTGCCATGTAAATTGTCATAACCCAACCCCCAATCCTATCCTTTGCCTTCAACCTCAACCTAACCCTCATCTCTTAGCTGCAACCTAACCTTTAGCTCTAAGCTTAAAGGAGAACTATGGTATATAATTATTATTTAGGAATGTATTATCTTAGTAAATACGATTTATCACATCATATCACACGGTTCAGGTGGAGGTTTCAATCGCACAAAGGAATCTGCAAAGCGATCTGCCACTTGCTGTGCTTAGTCTTTGGATCACTCCCAGTGCTCTGGGAATCCTTTGTCATCCATTAAAGGAGAACTATGGGGGGGGGGGGTGATTTCCACTCACCTCATAGTTCTAGCCGACCTGTGACAATGAGACTGTCACAGGTCGGCTCAGTAGATCGGGAGGTGAGGGAACACATACCGGCGTTCGCTCACCTCTCGATCCTGTCACTGCTCTCTGCCGTGACAGGGGGAGGGGCTGGATACCCCCCTCCCCGCTCCGACCCGCCATCGCTGACTGGCGGAACGGACGGTGGAGGGGGCGGGTACAGCTGGCTCTGCCTCTAGATAGGCAGAGCCAGCTGTCACTCACGCAGCTGGGCGGATCTCGACATCGATGTCGGGATCCGCTCCGGCTGCGGCGTCTCAGTATACCGCGAGCTGTAGCTCCCTATATACTGAGCCTAGGGTGACGGGAGGACGCTAGTTTGTGTCCTCCCGTTACCCTAAGGAGAACTATGGGGGAAAAACACTGACCTCATAGTTCTTTAACCCTGAACACCCATTTTTTCTTGTTAGAACCCCTGTTAGATTTTTATTTTTCTGTCCACGTCTCTGTTAAGTTATTTCATTCTGTTGTTCTGGTAGAATACTGGACCCGTTAGAAACCTGGACCCTCACATTACTTCCGGGGACGTCGGGGGTGTGTGGAAGGGGGCATCAGATGAAATCGCAAGCTCTGATCAGCTGATCTCGTGGGGCATGGAGGGGACGTCGGCTGAACGGGTCCAGACATTTCATGGAGAATTGCACATGTGCCGGCCAGCGGGTCCATAAAATTCACAGACCAGCCAAACAGGAACACACGAGCGCCTGTGCGGGGGAAGCCACTAGCGTTACACAATTCACAGCCAAGACGTCTACAACCGTATCACTTAACACATAATCAAAATATACGTAAAATGCAGGCGCCTTGACTGTATATTCTCTGGACCCGCTTCCCCGCACATGCGCAAAGCACCTGAGAGTCGCACAGACTACCTGAGAGTCGCACAGACCACCTGAGAGTCGCACAGACCCCCTGAGAGTCACACAGACCACCTGAGAGTCGCACAGACCACCTGAGAGTCACACAGACCACCTGAGAGTCACACAGACCACTTGAGAGTCACACAGACCACCTGAGAGTCGCACAGACCCCCTGAGAGTCACACAGACCACCTGAGAGTCACACAGACCACCTGAGAGTCGCACAGCCCACCTGAAAGTCACACAGCCCACCTGAAAGCCACACAGCCCACCTGAGTGTCGCACAGCCCACCTGAGAGTCGCACAGCCCACCTGAAAGTCGCACAGCCCACCTGAAAGTCGCACAGCCCACCTGAAAGTCGCATCAGCCCACCTGAAAGTCGCACAGCCCACCTGAGTGTCGCACAGCCCACCTGAGTGTCGCACAGCCCACCTGAGAGTCGCACAGCCCACCTAAGGGTCGCACAGCCCACCTGAGAGCCCTTCACACAGCCCACCTGAGTGTCGCACAGCCCACCTGAGAGTCGCACAGCCCACCTGAGTGTCCCGCAGCCACCTGAGTGTCGCACAGCCCACCTGAGTGTCGCGCAGCCACCTGAGACCCCTCACAGGCCACCTGGAGATATCAGGACCAACCCAGAACAGCACAGAGTGTGAAGCTTCATATTATTACCATGTGTAATAAAGATAAACAAAAGGCAGACATGCTTGAAGTCCAGCTTGGGTGACAACCATGGCTTCCCCTGTACATGCAATGGAGGAATGAGCGTTGCCACTGTCGGACAGGAAGTGTGTTATCGGCAGGATCACCAGGCGAGAATGAAGACATGCAGAAAATGCAGCCACCATATCATAGTCTGTGGTATGTAACACATGTATGTGGGTTGGTGCAGTACTCACATGTCCATACACTGCGCTTCTATCCATGTCCGGGAATATCAGGACTCCCAGGGCTCCGGCCCGTTCAGCGTTGTACACCTAGAAGACACGGCGAGTAGAAATCAATGTGAGGACCCTGACACAGGAAATGGATATATTCCTGACTCCTCGGGGACACCCGGCTCACCTTCTCTGCAAAGGTGATAATCCCCGTCCTCACAATCACCAGGTTGTCTGTGACTTTCACTTTCCAGGACCTCAGCGCCACGAAGTCCTCCTTCCTCCCATAGTTCACATACACAAGTCCTGCCTGGAGAGAGAGAGAGAGACATGTATAATACACCAGTCCTGCCTGGAGAGAGAGAGATACATGTATAATACACCAGTCCTGCTTGGAGAGAGAGAGATACATGTATTCATGTATAATACACCAGTCCTGCCTGGAGAGAGAGAGATACATGTATAATACACCAGTCCTGCCTCGAGAGAGAGAGAGACATGTATAATACACCAGTCCTGCCTGGAGAGAGAGAGAGACATGTATAATACACCAGTCCTGCCTGGAGAGAGAGAGAGAGACATGTATAAAACACAGGTCCTGCCTGGAGAGAGAGAGAGAGAGAGAGAGAGATGTATAATACACCAGTCCTGCCTGGAGAGAGACATGTATAATACACCAGTCCTGCCTGGAGAGAGACATGTATAATACACCAGTCCTGCCTGGAGAGAGAGAGACATGTATAATACACTAGTCCTGCCTGGAGAGAGAGAGAGACTTATAAAATACACTAGAGAGGCAACCAGCCCACTCAGCTGCAGGCTGGGGCATTCCCCACTCCCTCAGCTGCACATAAACAAAGGGGGCGGGATGCTGGTGCTGACACCATTGACCAATTATAGCCCTGTGGCCATATAAGGTCATTGATGCGACATAATCCCCCCCTTTGCCTAAGTTTAGCTGTGGGTGGGGACTGCAGCTGATTGGGTGGCACTGGAAGGAGCTTCCTTCTGGGTGTGGAGATTCTGGGTGTGGAGATTCTGGGTGTGGAGATTCTGGGTTTTGGAGATTCTGGGTTTGGAGATTCTGGGTTTGGAGATTCTGGGTTTGGAGATTCTGGGTTTGGAGATTCTGGGTTTGGAGATTCTGGGTGTGGAGATTCTGGGTTTGGAGATTCTGGGTTTGGAGATTCTGGGTGTGGAGATTCTGGATTTGTAGATTCTGGGTTTGGAGATTCTGGGTTTGGAGATTCTGGGTTTGGAGATTCTGGGTGTGGAGATTCTGGGTTTGGAGATTCTGGGTTTGGAGATTCTGGGTGTGGAGATTGTGGGTGTGGAGATTCTGGGTGTGGAGATTCTGGGTTTGGAGATTCTGGGTGTGGAGATTGTGGGTGTGGAGATTCTGGGTTTGGGGTTCGCTCTTTGCTATTGGGTAGTAGTAAAAATAAGTTAATTCATAAACAGCACAGAGTGAATCAGGACAATACCTCATTATGGCCACTAGAGGGCGCTGAGGATCACAGGGAATAAATACTTCTCAGTAACAAGAGATACAATGTGACAATCCTGCAGAATGCTGGAGGGAATCAGCAGATGAATGTCACCAATGCTACTACTAGGATCCCAATAGTCTGCACTCACCTTAGCAGTGGCCACGGCGCTGTACGGGCAGTACGGGTCCTGTTCTTGAAATGGAAAGACTTCAAGAGTTTCATTGTCAGCACCAATGATCTTCACTGTATTGGGGCGAGCCCTGAGGAGGGAGCAAAGACGTGTGATGGACGGAGCGGGGTCACTAGGACGGGTCATTAGCGGAGCATATAATTACCGGTTAGGAAACTGCAATGTGGCGTAATGACTCTCCACCCAGGTGTGGTCAACAGGGAAATTCCTGAACTGCTGGAGGATATCGTCCGCCAAATTCTGATTCTCAAGGGATCCGGATGGGTGAGGAATTCTGGAGAACTTCCTGTGCAGAACACAATGCATGAAAAATGTCAATTAATGTTACCCGCAGGAGTGTATCACCGCGCAGGAGGAGGAGACTCATAGCCCCTTCTGTCTGTATCACCCTGCAGGAGGAGGAGACTCATAGCCCCTTCTGTCTGTATCACCCTGCAGGAGGAGGAGACTCATAGCCCCTTCTGTCTGTATCACCCTGCAGGAGGAGGAGACTCATAGCCCCTTCTGTCTGTATCCCCCTGCAGGAGGAGAAGACTCATAGCTCCCTTCTGTCTGTATCACCGCGCAGGAGGAGGAGACTCATAGCTCCCTTCTGTCTGTATCACCGCGCAGGAGGAGGAGACTCATAGCTCCCTTCTGTCTATATCACCGCGCAGGAGGAGGAGCCTCATAGCTCCCTTCTGTCTATATCACCGCGCAGGAGGAGGAGACTCATAGCCCCTTCTGTCTGTATCACCCTGCAGGAGGAGGAGGCTCATAGCTCCCTTCTATGTATCACCCTGCAGGAGGAGGAGGAGACTCATAGCTCCCTTCTGTCTGTATCACCCTGCAGGAGGAGGAGACTCATAACTCCCTTCTATGTATCACCCTGCAGGAGGAGGAGACTCATAGCTCCCTTCTGTCTGTATCACCCTGCAGGAGGAGGAGACTCATAGCCCCCTTCTGTCTGTATCACCCTGCAGGAGGAGGACAGACTCATAGCCCCCTTCTATGTATCACCCTGCAGGAGGACAGACTCATAGCTCCCTTCTGTCTGTATCACCCTGCAGGAGGAGGACAGACTCATAGCCCCTTCTATCTGTATCACCCTGCAGGAGGAGGACAGACTCATAGCTCCCTTCTGTCTGTATCACCCTGCAGGAGGAGGAGACTCATAGCTCCCTTCTGTCTGTATCACCCTGCAGGAGGAGGACAGACTCATAGCTCCCTTCTGTCTGTATCACCCTGCAGGAGGAGGACAGCCCCCTTCTTTTGGGTTTCTCTGTGTCACCTTATTGTACTTTCGATCTGTTGTCCATTCTTTAGGAACTGATTGAATAAATCCTTCAGGTCTGCCCAATCCATCGTCTTTGGTTCCTGCTGCAGGTAGTCTTCGGACACCATTTCATTGTCGGGGCCGTTAGTCACACATGCCGCACATGGTCTGCGTGTGGCCAGGTATCCGAGGATGAAGGCTGGGGGTAGATAATGGAGGGACACGTTATGTTTGGAGTCTTTTGCTTGGCTAGTCTCTTACGACCAGCCAAACCCCAAGAGACCCCCAAATCTTCCCTTCCCTCATTGGACACTCGCCAGTCCAATGAGCCAACCAGCAAGAAGAGGATTGCCCACCGGAGACCCATCGGGGATTTTGTCATGGGTCCGTGCACAGGTGTCCCCACACGGGAAGACCAAACACGTATGACCACACCGGACAAAGCAAATGTGTTATATACGGTTTATTTGTAACCGGCAAAACCAAATGAAACACCCAAAAGCCAGAATAATAAGTCATGTGACACCAACTAGATATAACCACCAACACCTACAAAATATAAAAATATTACTATGGGGTAACCTTTTTATCCTATAATTCTCTTAGGGTCACAGGAGGACATAAACTAACCTCCTCCCGTGTCCCAAAGCTCAGAATATAGCGGGTTATTGCCCGCTATTTACTGAGAGTGCCGCAGCCGGGACGGTTCCCAACAATATGGGGAAGTGAGCGAGCGACGGTATGTCTTCGCTCACTTCCCGATCAATAGAGCCGACGTGTGACAGTTTCATTGTCACACGTCGGCTCCAACTATCAGTAAAAATCACTCCCCTCATAGCTCTCCTTTAATGATGGCTATTATAGTAGGTTGTAATTTATCAGTTCGGCCACTAGATGGCGCGCTGTGAATTGAAGTATTTGCATTCGTTACATTGTATCTATTTATCTTTGCTACGTTTTGTTTATTTATATATCGGGTTCTCTGTTATGTAGCATATAATACTCCTTCCAGTGTATGTACTGTGATCATTATTTATGATATATGTTTTTAAGCCTCGGCTGGAGCCGCATGTTGTTTATTTAGTATTGTAAATTGTTTTTGTGTTCTGTGCATGTTATATGTTCTCTGACTGTCAGTATGTGTGCTCTTAATTTAAGTGCGTGTTCTCTGTCTGTGAGTGTTCTGACTGTGAGCATGTGTGCTCTGAATGTAAGTGTGTGTGTTCTGATTGTAAGTGTGTGTGCACTGTTCTCTGTCTAGAAGTGTGTGTGCTCTGTAAATGTGTGTGTGTGCTCTGTAAATGTGTGTGTGCTCTGTAAGTGTGTGTGTGCTCTGTAAGTGTGTGTGCTCTGTAAATGTGTGTGCTCTGTCTGTGAGTTTGTGTGCGCTCTGTAAGTGTGTGTGCTCTGTAAGTGTGTGTGCTCTGTAACTGTATGTGTTCTGTAAATGTGTGTACTCTGTCTGTTAGTTTGTGTGCTCTGTAAATGTGTGTGCTCTGTAAGTGTGTGTGCTCTGTCTGTGAGTGTGTGTGCTCTGTCTGTGTGTGTGTGCTCTGTAAGTGTGTGTGCTCTGTAAATGTGTGTGCTCTGTCTGTGAGTTTGTGTGCGCTCTGTAAGTGTGTGTGCTCTGTCTGTGAGTGTGTGTGCTCTGTAAGTGTGTGTGCTCTGTCTGTGTGTACGCTCTGTCTGTGAGTGTGTGTGCTCTGTAAGTGTGTGTGCTCTGTCTGTGAGTGTGTGTGCTCTGTCTGTGTGTGTGCTCTGTCTGTGAGTGTGTGTGCTCTGTAAGTGTGTGTGCTCTGTCTGTGTGTGTGCTCTGTCTGTGAGTGTGTGTGCTCTGTCTGTGTGTGTGTGCTCTGTAAGTGTGTGTGCTCTGTAAATGTGTGTGCTCTGTCTGTGAGTTTGTGTGCGCTCTGTAAGTGTGTGTGCTCTGTCTGTGAGTGTGTGTGCTCTGTAAGTGTGTGTGCTCTGTCTGTGTGTACGCTCTGTCTGTGAGTGTGTGTGCTCTGTAAGTGTGTGTGCTCTGTCTGTGTGTGTGCTCTGTCTGTGAGTGTGTGTGCTCTGTAAGTGTGTGTGCTCTGTCTGTGTGTACGCTCTGTGTTGGCTGTACTCTATGTGTGCTCAGAGTGTCAGCAGCCCCCCAAATTCTGCACCTCTAAAAACAGGTCAGCAGGTTCCCCTATTTCTTTTCTAAGTGTTAAATCCCATTAGAGCAGATCTCACCGACGCACGCTGCGACAATGGCGGCGATGGCGATTTTCTGCCACGTCGGGAGGTCCCAGATCCTGGAGCTTCTCGAAGTTGGCGTCTTCCTGGCCTCAGGAGCGTCCTCAATGTGCAGCGCGGCCTCATCCTCGTCCACGGACCGGTAGATGGAGAACGAGTTGTGTGACGTCATCTGCGGGTCGGAGGAAAGCGGTGAGGTGCGTCACACAGCACGGAAAAAAGACAAAATGGCGGCAATGTAAATGGGAATGAAAGTTGTTACTGCGGCTTTCGGATCCGCTTCATCTCTGCAGACATCTCCTGTCTCTATCGGTGACTCCATACCCCCGCAGAACCATCCTCGGAGTCTGCAGTTGTGTCACAGCTCCGCCTCCTGATGGATGTCTAAGCAACTCTTCCTCTGGGGTCTCCAACAGACAAAAGTGACGCCGGATCGGAGTTTAAGCCGAGCACTCCGGCGCTTCTCCCACATTTTGACGCCAGTGGGGGCACTCCCCCCCTCCCTCCCCCCACCTGATTCATCAATGTTTCATACTAAAGGGCACCGCAGGCAAAAATTTGTTGGAGAAAGAGGAAGAAGTTTTATTGACAGAAAACACAAACAACAGAAATCCTTCCAGCAGATGTGTGGAGGGTCAGGTCTGCTTCAACCCTTTCACTGCCAGAGAAGGTTTTTTTCATTTTTGTTTGTGTTAAAATGCACATTTGTGGCCTGAAGATTACCTAACCCCCCACCTCCCCCCCCTCCCCCCCCCAAACCCAAATTTT
>NW_017309185.1:2895-4994 GCF_000935625.1 Nanorana parkeri | reverse complement strand
CCGTGACTAACAGTCACCGCTCTCTGCAGGGAGACGATGGGGAAGTGAGCGAGCGACGGTATGTCTTCGCTCACTTCCCGATCAATAGAGCCGACGTGTGACAGTTTCATTGTCACACGTCGGCTCCAACTATCAGTAAAAATCACTCCCCTCATAGCTCTCCTTTAATGATGGCTATTATAGTAGGTTGTAATTTATCAGTTCGGCCACTAGATGGCGCGCTGTGAATTGAAGTATTTGCATTCGTTACATTGTATCTATTTATCTTTGCTACGTTTTGTTTATTTATATATCGGGTTCTCTGTTATGTAGCATATAATACTCCTTCCAGTGTATGTACTGTGATCATTATTTATGATATATGTTTTTAAGCCTCGGCTGGAGCCGCATGTTGTTTATTTAGTATTGTAAATTGTTTTTGTGTTCTGTGCATGTTATATGTTCTCTGACTGTCAGTATGTGTGCTCTTAATTTAAGTGCGTGTTCTCTGTCTGTGAGTGTTCTGACTGTGAGCATGTGTGCTCTGAATGTAAGTGTGTGTGTTCTGATTGTAAGTGTGTGTGCACTGTTCTCTGTCTAGAAGTGTGTGTGCTCTGTAAATGTGTGTGTGTGCTCTGTAAATGTGTGTGTGCTCTGTAAGTGTGTGTGTGCTCTGTAAGTGTGTGTGTGCTCTGTAAGTGTGTGTGCTCTGTAAATGTGTGTGCTCTGTCTGTGAGTTTGTGTGCGCTCTGTAAGTGTGTGTGCTCTGTAAGTGTGTGTGCTCTGTAACTGTATGTGTTCTGTAAATGTGTGTACTCTGTCTGTTAGTTTGTGTGCTCTGTAAATGTGTGTGCTCTGTAAGTGTGTGTGCTCTGTCTGTGAGTGTGTGTGCTCTGTCTGTGTGTGTGTGCTCTGTAAGTGTGTGTGCTCTGTAAATGTGTGTGCTCTGTCTGTGAGTTTGTGTGCGCTCTGTAAGTGTGTGTGCTCTGTCTGTGAGTGTGTGTGCTCTGTAAGTGTGTGTGCTCTGTCTGTGTGTACGCTCTGTCTGTGAGTGTGTGTGCTCTGTAAGTGTGTGTGCTCTGTCTGTGAGTGTGTGTGCTCTGTCTGTGTGTGTGCTCTGTCTGTGAGTGTGTGTGCTCTGTAAGTGTGTGTGCTCTGTCTGTGTGTGTGCTCTGTCTGTGAGTGTGTGTGCTCTGTAAGTGTGTGTGCTCTGTCTGTGTGTACGCTCTGTGTTGGCTGTACTCTATGTGTGCTCAGAGTGTCAGCAGCCCCCCAAATTCTGCACCTCTAAAAACAGGTCAGCAGGTTCCCCTATTTCTTTTCTAAGTGTTAAATCCCATTAGAGCAGATCTCACCGACGCACGCTGCGACAATGGCGGCGATGGCGATTTTCTGCCCCGTCGGGGGGTCCCGAGTTCTTCTCGAAGTTGGCGTCTTCCTGGCCTCAGGAGCGTCCTCAATGTGCAGCGCGGCCTCATCCTCGTCCACGGACCGGTAGATGGAGAACGAGTTGTGTGACGTCATCTGCGGGTCGGAGGAAAGCGGTGAGGTGCGTCACACAGCACGGAAAAAAGACAAAATGGCGGCAATGTAAATGGGAATGAAAGTTGTTACTGCGGCTTTCGGATCCGCTTCATCTCTGCAGACATCTCCTGTCTCTATCGGTGACTCCATACCCCCGCAGAACCATCCTCGGAGTCTGCAGTTGTGTCACAGCTCCGCCTCCTGATGGATGTCTAAGCAACTCTTCCTCTGGGGTCTCCAACAGACAAAAGTGACGCCGGATCGGAGTTTAAGCCGAGCACTCCGGCGCTTCTCCCACATTTTGACGCCAGTGGGGGCACTCCCCCCCTCCCTCCCCCCACCTGATTCATCAATGTTTCATACTAAAGGGCACCGCAGGCAAAAATTTGTTGGAGAAAGAGGAAGAAGTTTTATTGACAGAAAACACAAACAACAGAAATCCTTCCAGCAGATGTGTGGAGGGTCAGGTCTGCTTCAACCCTTTCACTGCCAGAGAAGGTTTTTTTCATTTTTGTTTGTGTTAAAATGCACATTTGTGGCCTGAAGATTACCTAACCCCCCACCTCCCCCCCCTCCCCCCCCCAAACCCAAATTTT
>NW_017309185.1:1438-2633 GCF_000935625.1 Nanorana parkeri | reverse complement strand
GGGGGAGGGGACATTAGAGTGTAAGCTCCTCTGTACAGAGACTGATGTGACTGTGGGGGAGGGGACATTAGAGTGTAAGCTCCTCTGTACAGAGACTGATGGGACTGTGGGGGGACGACACATTAGGGTGTAAAAAAGAGCGGGTTCAGCAAAATGGACATATAAATAACATATTTCAAAAATGATAAAAAAACGCAGGGAAGGTAAAGTGCGAGGTACTCACCGCGTCCTGGAACAATTCTCTGACGGAATTCATATCTCCACCTGCAGACTGAGAAGAGAGGAGAAGATATCAGAGATCAATGTAATGAACCCGCCCAAACCACAGACTGCGCCACCCACAGCGAGGACACGAGAGGCCGCATGGCAGAGCGCCGACCAACCGATATATAAGAACACCGAGTATTCCCTGATATATATATAGTAATGTGCTGAGGTATACAGTATACAGGACTGAGCGCAGTAATGCTGTAAAGTGAGAATGTTCCAGAAATAAAAGTGTTCAGAGTTTATTTTTTATCAATTAACAAAATGGAAAGTAAATGAAGAGAAATTCAAATCCATGCAATATTTGGGGTGACCCCCCCCCCTTTGCCTTCCTCCAATCATTATTTGGGGTGACCCCCCCTTTGCCTTCTTCCAATCATTATTTGGGGTGACCCCCCCATTGCCTTCTTCCAATCAATATTTGGGGTGACCCCCCCTTTGCCTTCTTCCAATCAATATTTGGGATGACCCCCCCCCCTTTGCCTTCTTCCAATCAATATTTGGGATGACCCCCCCCCCTTTGCCTTCTTCCAATCAATATTTGGGATGACCCCCCCCCCTTTGCCTTCTTCCAATCAATATTTGGGATGACCCCCCCCCCTTTGCCTTCTTCCAATCAATATTTGGGATGACCCCCCCCCCTTTGCCTTCTTCCAATCAATATTTGGGATGACCCCCCCCCCTTTGCCTTCTTCCAATCAATATTTGGGATGACCCCCCCCCCTTTGCCTTCTTCCAATCAATATTTGGGGTGACCTCCCCTTTGCCTTCTTCCAATCAATATTTGGGATGACCCCCCCCCCTTTGCCTTCTTCCAATCAATATTTGGGGTGACCCCCCCTTTGCCTTCTTCCAATCATTATTTGTGGTGACCCCCCCTTTGCCTTCTTCCAATCAATATTTGGGGTGACCCCCCCTTTGCCTTCTT
>NW_017309185.1:295-626 GCF_000935625.1 Nanorana parkeri | reverse complement strand
GTCACCCCAAATATTGATTGGAAGAAGGCAAAGGGGGGGGGGTCACCCCAAATATTGATTGGAAGAAGGCAAAGGGGGGGTCACCCCAAATTTGGATTTCTTGTCTATTCATTTACTTTCCATTTTGTTAATTGATAAAAATAAACTCTGAACACTTTAATTTCTGGAACATTCTCACTTTACAGCATTACTGCGCTCAGTCCTGTATACTGTATACCTCTGTAGCATACGTACACGGATATAATACATCTTTGGAGTATACTTCATTTCTATTTCTCTCTGATACTCTCACTTCCTCCCATCATGTTACTGAGTATTGTGATTCTGGGAA
>NW_017309185.1:0-246 GCF_000935625.1 Nanorana parkeri | reverse complement strand
GCGGGCGCTTGGTTCCTGGAATTTGCACAAGATATGGTGGTGTGTTTATCTGTGACAACACGCGTGTTGGAGGCGTTTTCATTGTGTGTATTTCAGTGTGGACTTTTCTGCACTGTCTGATCGGCCCGGTATACAGTACAGAGTTATTGAAATACAAAGGATATCCTCCTACTAACTTCATCCTCCTCCACCTTCTTCTAACCTCCTCCATTCTCCCCCTATCCTCCTTCATCTTTCTTCCAACTT
>NW_017309184.1:58185-91774 GCF_000935625.1 Nanorana parkeri | reverse complement strand
TTGGCCCCCACTTAAGCCCTTGGACAAGTAGTTTTTAAAAACATTTCCACACCCCTGCATCTAATAGAACATATCTACGTCCTGCATGTTGTTTCCTTCCAATATGACATGTCTCCATGAGCATATAACATCCAGTCTTGGTTCAACTATATATTTCCCAAGCAATCTACAGGGTCAATGGAAGTGTGGGGAAGGTTTGGTGTCCTGCTGACCCTGGTTTCTCTCATTTCATCATATAAAAATAATGTACAGGCCACCACCTGCTTCTGCATTCAGATAACATATTTATACCATTTATTGTGACATAGTTGAACCATCCGATGTTTATTAACCCATTGACCGCTACCTATGTATAAGATTCATGGAAATTCCTTTAAAAACTTTGTTTGGGTCATCAATAATGTTCCTTATAGGTGTGGGAAATTGTTTTCCCTTGTCCTTTTTTCTTTTAATACATCTGCTTTGTTTAGATATCACTGATAGATGGCAAAGAGTTATATTCAATTCTATCTGAACATTTCTGTATTTGGATAATATATGTTGTCTTATATACCGTTATCTATTATTGTCTGTATGCAAATACAAACACTTCTAAGGACACATTGTATGTAAATATGATGTATTATATGACACACTGTATGTAAATATGATATACTGTATGTGATTATAAATACTTCCAATGATGATCCCGATCCCCTTTGGGGGGCATCATCACTTGAATGTCCAGAATTTTTCGATGGTAGGGTGTGTGTCCAGTAGATTATGACTATATATGTATATCCTTTTTTGAATCATGTAGATAACTTCCTCCTCCTGAAGAAGCGCCGTTAAGTGCGAAACGTCGAAACTGCTCTTCAACACCCAACCCTTCCAACAATATTTTTCACTTACATGATTACTACCTATGTTATGTCTATTATGATATGAGGTCTTGATTTGCTTTAATCCAAATCATGCATCCTTTTTCTATGTGTTGAACCAGATCATGTTTAATATTGGTTTTCTATATCTGAATCATGGTTTCTTTTAATGGTCATACTATGCATGAAGGGCGGTGCCAGTGGAGATCAAATCTGCTTCACTTCTAAACCCTCCTAGCATTGATTCTAGACCTTTTCATATATGTCAGCATCATGAATTTTGGATACCTGATGAACTAACCTCGATCATGTCTATCTATTAATTGCCAATCTAAGTTTGAATCATGTCACCTATACTGTGAATGGAAGGTTTTTTGTGAAGGGAATGAGCATAGAGGGATTTATCTACTTTGTTGGTGGCTATGAGCCTCTTTTAAAATAATATTTAAAATATATTTTTTATATACTATTTTTTTGTTTGGAGTTGTCATTTTGGTGCTTCTAAAACCCCACCGTTCTAATTTTTTTGCTAACTACCGTGTTTCCCCGAAAATAAGACACTGTCTTATATTTTTTTGGGCTAAAAAAGAAAACACACTAGGTCTTATTTTCGTGGTAGGTCTTTTTTTTTTTAATGGACAACAATCCACACTTATTCATGTACAAAAATATGGTGATAAGGGCAATCTGGGGTGCCGTACCTTTCCAAGAGCAATTTGCTAACCAATCACTGGCCAGAATGAGCGAATCGCACTTTCACTATCGATTCCTCACAGGCGGAGTGCATTTCGTATCACTCCGCCTGTGACAGGAGCCGGCGTTTTAGAGGAGGCATCGGCTTATACGGCTCTGCTCCCTCCAGTGCTGCCTCGCTTCCTCTAGCGTTGGCTTTGTTGGCACCGCTTATTCTCTGGGCTCCGCGGCTCTTCAAGTTCCCACCTATGCCACCACCGGCCCTGGGAATGATCACAACTAGGTCTTATTTTCAGGGTAAGTCTTATATTTTAGCAATTCCCAAAAATCGTACTAGGTCTTATTTTTGGGGTAGGTCTTATTTTTGGGCAAACAGGGTATTACCAGGGGTGTTGCACCATTACCTAAATCCAGGTCAAAACCTCTTTTACAACACACTGGAATTAAGGAGATTAAGGGGGGGCATGATTTTCATGTACAAGATGTTCAATGGTCATAGCAACATTAGCAACAAACTCTTTAAGATTATTTCCGTAACAAAGGCTAGAGGCCACCACCTAAAACTGGTAGAAAAAAAATTCCAGCACAAGGGGCGAAGGGGGTTCTTCTCAGTTCGAGCGGTTAGGGTCTGGAATCGCTGCCACAAGCAGTGATTTCAGCAAATAGTGTGGATTCATTAAAGAAGCTTTTGGACGATTTCCTGAGAGACCGTGAAGTACAGGGGTACTTCAACTCTTAAGAATGAGATGACTAAGGGACCTATACACCAACAATAGGTTGGACTTATGTCTTTATTCAACCTCAAATACTATGTAACTATGTAAAAATAGGAGTCTTAGTGGTGGGTTCAGTTTACATTTTGCCACCTTTAACCCCTTAAGGACAATTGCCTTTTTTTTTCTTTAATTTTTTGCACCCATGTTCCACATTTTAGGCCTGAAAATTACTTAAAACCCCTAAACATTATATATTTTCTAAAAGCCTAGACCTTATAGAATAAAATGGTGACAGTTGCAATTTTTTTATGTTGCACGACATTAGCGCAACTTATCAAACCCAAAAATGTTGTGAAAAATGCACTTAAAGTGACATTAAACCCTCAGATTTTTTAACATAAACCAATACTGTAATGTGTGCCTTACTGTAATCCATGGTTGTTTCCCTTCTCTTTGCTGCTCTTCCTTTTTAAATCCTAATGTCTTCTCATGCTTGTGGAGAACTTCCCTTTTCAGCTCAGGGCCTCTTCCTGTAGTGCTGGCTCAGGTTACAAGCCTATACAAACGTATACACAGACACCATATATCCATTCCTGAGACAAGGCAGTCTGCTGCAAAACAGAAGTTCTGCAGAGCATGAGAACAGATACAGATTTAAAAGGAAGAGCAGCAAAGAGAAGGGAAACAACCATGGATTACAGTAAGGTACACATTACAGTATTGTTTTATGTTAAAAAAGCTGAGGGTTTAATGTCACTAAGTAAAATTTAGTGCCCCAAAGCACTATATAAAACCATTTTTATGTTTTGTAAAATATAAAAGATACCCAACCATGCCCAGGTTAAAAATGATGTGCGTCCGTGAAACTGCAACAGAATTCAGTACCCAATAAAGTCCGTAGATGACGCTTTAAAAGCCCCTACAGGTTATCGGTTTAGAGATACGTATAAATATTGTCCCTAGAATTATTGCTCTCCAGTGTGCGTGGCGATACCCAACATGTGTAGGATCGTAGAAGCAATCTGGCGTCATCTTCTTGTGTAAAGCCGGCCGCCGGCTCTACAAAACTTAACAGACTCCCGGCGTCTTTTCTGTGTAACCCTTTCAAACGCCATGACGGGATTATCCCTTCATGGGTCGTGAAGGGGTTATAGTGGTAATTTGAGGCTAGGCATGTGGTAGCAGGAATTACTGGCTTTGGTTTTAAAAGCAAAACCTCTGAGTTGTCATCTACTATGTTTGGCTACCTAGTGAGTCACTGACCTGAAACATCCACTGACATTTCTGATAATGTAATGGGAAATGGTAATCTATTCCATTTTTTTTATTTTAACATCAATGTTATTACAGGCATTCCTTGTTTAGCGACCGAGTTCCGTTCCTACGACTAGGTCGTTAAACGAATCGGTCGCTAAACGAGGAATTGTATACAGTACAGTATAATATGTACATTACAATATTCAGAGCAAAGAAATGGACAAAGGAAACTCCAACTTGATAATTTGCTTTTATTTGCATCAAAGTAGTACTAGAGCTGGACTGTACAGTACAATCAGCAAAACAGTACAAAAGGTGTACTGTACAAAAAAAAGACATTAAGGCTCACTAAACAGTCGCAGTGAGAGCAATCATTTTAGGGCCATCAATCACTGATAACACTCTAACATGGTACCACACTGTACTGTACTAAACAAGTTGTACATAATTGTACCAAAAAAAATTCAAGCTAACATTTAATGGGGTTATTCACAAAAAGGTGAAGAGTTTGGAGAAGGCAGGAGAAGTGAACAATCTGGGACAACATAGCTGATCTGGAAAGTGAGTTGAATTGGAGAATTTATCCAAGATCGGCTATTTTGTCCTAGATTGTTCACTTCTCCTCCCTTCTCCAAACTCTTCACCCTTTAGTGAATAGCCCTGTTAGTCTTTGAATCCTAAAAAGGTATCGTCGGTGTCATCATCGGAATTCTGATCAGGAAATGTAGAAGGCATGGGAGATGATGAAGTAGAGATGGAAGAACTAGTAATATGGGTCCTGGGTGTAGTTTTCGAGAAAAATCCCATTAGTGTGGTCTGTTTTGTCATTTTCTTTTTTGCTTCATAAATTTCACGATAGCAACGTAAAAGTTCACTTATTTGCCGTTCCACTTTTGTGAACCGTTCAACAATCGGATCCATAGCTTCCAGTTCTAACATAGCTGCATTCACTTTTGAGAACACACCCGCTAATCCCTTTGCAGTGAAGTTCTTTGGTACTTCTGAAATTTTTTCCTCTTCTTCTTCCTCTTCTTCTTCCTCTTCTTCTTCCTCCTCTTATAAGATTGACATGTTCATCTTTGTCAAATGCTTCTGATGTATGCACAAAACGTTTTAGGCATTTTTTCCATATGCCTTGCATACACTTTTCTGTCACTCCTTCCCAAGCTGATGCAATGCACTTTAAAATGTTGTATGATTTCCAGAAATCACGAAGGGTTACTTCATTTTTTTCTGTTGTTGCTACAGCTTTGGAAAAAGTTGTGCGCAAATAGTATGCTTTGAATGTAGCTATAGACCCCTGGTCCATTGGCTGAAGGATAGCAGTTGTGTTTTTAGGCAGATACACTACCTTTACATCTGGGTGTAGATCATCAAGATGCTGGGGGTGGCCTGGAGCATTATCAAGCAGAAGGATGATTTTAAAGGGAACGCCCTTTTCCAGACAGTAATGCTTCACCGAGGGTGTAAAGCAGTTATTGAACCAATCTTCAAATAAAGCTTGCGTCATCCATGCCTTGTTGTTTGCTCGATAGTAAGCACACATTGCCCGTTTACTAACGTTCTTCAATGCACGTGGGTTCTCAGACCGATAGATGAGTAATGGCTTCAACTTGAACCTAGTAACATTTCCTCCCAACAACAATGTGACCCTGTCCTTAAAAGCCTTGAACCAGGCATTGTTTTAGCTTCTTTGTGTATGTAGGACCTTTTCAGGCATTTTCTTCCAAAAAAGTCCGGTTTCATCCACATTAAAGATTTGTTCTGGACAGTAGCCGCCTTTCTCTATGATTTTATCAAATTGGTCAAGACATTTTTCTGCTGCTTCTACATCTGCACTTGCCGCCTCACCACTGACACTCCGATTTTTGCAGGTTAAATCTGCGACAAAACCTCTGAAACCATCCATGACTTGCTGTGAAAGTTTCAGTTGACTCTTCACCTTCACGTGCTTTCAAAGTCTTGAAGATACTGAGTGCCTTGGCTTGAATTATTGAAAGACTCATTGGCATTCTTTTTTGTATTTGGTCATCAAACCAGATCGCCAATAATTTTTCCATGTCATGGATGAGGCCTTTCCGCTGCCTAGTTATTATGGCTTTAAAACCTGTTGATGTTTTCACTGCCTCCTTCACTCTGTCTTTTCTGTCTTTGTCCTTCAGGATGGTTGAAAGTGCCAGATTCACGTCCTGTACTATTGTATTAACTTTTTTACCAGCTTCATAGTCATTTATGATCTTCACTTTCATGTCAAGATCAATAGCTTTCCTTTTGTTTTTTGCTGCTTTTTCCTGGTGAACTCTTCCGTTTTGATGACATCTTGTACTAAGGGGTACAAAATAGAAGTACTGTACAGTACTGTACGTTGTCACACTACAGGTACCACCTGGGCTGCACATCAGAGAAACAGCAAGGTGGCATGGAGTGTTGCAAATATACAGTACTGTACTATCCATACAGTATTGTACTGTAGACAGTATGCTGCATAGTACTCACCCAGAAATCTGTAGATTTTCTGCATAGAATCAATGTCGCAGTGTAGCAGTAGAAGTCACCATAGGCCCCACTGTACAGTACTGTAGAAGAAGCCACAATGCCGCTCATGCTCCTACGTCTGAACTGCGCACCGCGTGGTCGCAAGTCCGAATTCCGTTGTAAGTCTGAAAACACACCCCCGGTCGTAAGTCCGAGCGGTCGGTCAACAGTTAGGTTGTTAAACGAGGAATGTCTGTAGAGTATTTAATTGTTTAAAATAATTTGTTTTAAATGTTATTTACAAGAGACGTAAAGCAAAACTTTTTTTTTTCTTTCCATTTCTTTTTTGGGTTACGAGTGTAGTTTTACTAATATACCCCTGTGACCCAAAGCCAGCAAATAGGCTTGCGCCCTATTTCATCTGACAGCGCAGAGCAGCATCACAGCCGTGAAGGATCCCAACCATATTGTCAGAATCCACCCCTGGCTGCGCTATCTTTGCTTCTCTGTGCGAGTGAGAACAAAAGTCAGCTGTGGATGCCCCTGTCCCTGTCTGTTTCCTCAGTGAGCGCTGTAGGAACAAAATGGGGAAGGGGAAAATCCTGTGGAAGAAATGGCTGTTGGTCGCTGCTCTTTACGTTGAGAAGAGACTAAGAGCTGACTAGTCTTAGATTGTAAGCTCATTTGGGCAGGGTCCTCCTCGCCTACTGTTTCTGTATGTCAATGATGCTTGTCAGTGTTTCTTTCTTGTCTTGTATAAATGATTGTACAGCGCTGCGGACTATGTTGGCACTATATAAACAATTATAATAATATATATTGTATTAGAGCTGGCGTGCGACAGCTGCAGTGTTGCACACCAGCTCGAAGAAACTGGGACAGTATATTTTACTCTGCACTTTTCCTTTTATGTAATATATAGTGCACTTAGCACAGTTAAACTTAAATTGATTTCTTTACCGCGTTTCCCCGAAAATAAGACCTACCCCGTAAATAAGACCTAGTACTATTTTTTGTAATTGCTAAAATATAACACCTACCCTGAAAATAAGACCTAGTTGTGGCCGGTGGTGGTATAAGGGGGAACTTGAAGAACCGCAGGAGAGAATCAGCGGAGACAACATAAGCCGGAGGGAGCAGATCCGCATTAGGCCGATGCGTCCTCCTATAGCGCCGTCTTCTGTCACAGGCGGAGTGATTCCAAATGCACTCTGTCTGTGAGGAATCATAGTGAAAGCACTCCTTCAGCGATTGGTTACCAAACTGCTGAAAGATGAGTGCAAAAAGAAAGGGCTATTCTGTCAATAGAGCTATTAATGTTGTACATTAAAAAGCTATTACAGAACTATTAATGTTGCACATTAAAAAAAATAAAAATAAGACCCACCCCGAAAATAAGACCTAGTGTGTTTTTTTTTTGAGCCAAAAAAATATAAGACAGTGTCTTATTTTTGGGGAAACACGGTAGTAGAGGGCTTAATGTGTTGCTTTATTAAGTAGAGTTGTGAAGAAGCAAGTAATTTTTATTGCCTGTTTTGTTTTGAGTAGTTCGAAAGCAAGAGGAGGAAGCTGAAGATAATGGCTTAGAAGAAGATTCGGGAGATAGCCAGGTAGTAGATCTTGAATGTGTGTTGCTATAAAATAGTTGACCTGTGAGAGTGCAAGAAGCTGAAAATGGGGTACTGCTTTATCTGTAATCTTATCCAATTTTCTCTACATAGTCAAAACCGGAAATCTGAAGTTCTATATCATTCAGATTGTCTTCCGTATCCTTCCTTGATTGTGATTTTACTGCTTGCAGAACTAATCCAGTTATCTTCTGCCACAAATGTGTGCGGTCATTTGTTCCTCCAGTCATGAGCATACAATATAATTTCTCCCTACCTGTGAAGGGTCCTTGGGCAAAAAAATGCACTGCTAAACATTGAACAAATAGGTTTGAAATGTATTTTCAGCAAACAAATATGCACTTTCTTAGTCGTACATGAAGGGATACAGGACGAGTAATTCGGGTACATAGTGTTAAGCTGCTGCCTTGAGGAGATTTGATACTTAAAACGTTCTAAAGACAATCTGGTATAACTTCACCCTCTCCCATTTTGCTGTTTTTTACGGGCCTGGGGAATCTCCTAAGGGGTTAACTGCAGTGCGGGCTGCAGCACTTTTGGTCGGGTGCTGATGCAGGGAAGAGGTGCAGTGCCATTTTTGAAATTGGCACCCAGTATTCATTACTAACAGTGCACCCCTACTGAGTCTGTAGGACTTCCCTTTAGGTTGTCTTACTGCACATGTATGTGCCATTTTACAGGGCACATATGAATCTTTTCAGCCACACCATGATCCTCCAGGATATTCTCTACTCCCTACTGCCTTATAGTGACAAAGTCTGGCATTTAACCTTCCTGCTTCTGCAGAGTTTTGTTAGTGTCTCTTGTGGGAAATTCCTCTCCACCATACTAGTATGGTGGATCATAGGCACAATGGCAGCAGTTCTGTGGACCTTGCCAGTTTGCATTCCGCTAATGTTTCTGGAGAGGCTTGCAGTATTCCTCCAAAAGGACCTCGCACCAATAGCTTGGACTACTTTCCCCACCTGTATAGCAGCACTCATCAGTCCTCAACTCTTTCAGGAGTGACTCCCTCCTCTGTTTTGTCCAGGGAGGAATTCTCTGCTACTGTGTGAGTTTATGGGGTAAATTTCAGCCATGTTGGCTTACTCCGAATGCAGGGACTGTAAGCGTTCACCAATGTCCTCTTCCCCCGAGTCCACTTCATATTCCCCTGCAGTAGGGTCTGTCAGAGGAGGAAATAAGGAATAATGTACCCTATCTTTGATGGATTGGTACATGAGGAGTCTGTCTGCTGACATTACTCCATTACGTAAAGTTACCATTTCTATCCTTTTGATGCAGTGCCCATATGTCCAAACCTGAGACAACCTGTGCTGAAGGTTACCAGACTGGGTTCTTTAAAATTTCCACTAGGTTAAAACCTTTTCTACATAAGTAACAAGAAGAGAGAAATATGGGGTTTTTTAGGCACCAAATGACAACTCCCAAGGCAATTGGCAGTAAAGTGTTTTTAAAAATTGTATTTAAAAATTATTTGATTCAAATGCAATACATTAATGTAAAAACAACCAGCTAATCAGATGTCTCCTTGTAAACTCACTCCATTTATTAAAACCTTTCCTATATGCTTGCTTTTGGAAATGGTTTTATATAGTAAATGGTCCAATTAAGAAGAGAAAAATCTCTACTCCCGCCAAGGGCAGCAATATCCTGTTAAGGAGGGGTTTCTTAAACAGTGTGCTGTACCTGCAGTAGATCTGGCCATTTTTTATCTTGACAAGATTTTAGACAGTTTAGTCCGTTCGTGGCCATCTGGTCATGGCACATTTCAGACGTGTGACAAAAATGTGGTATTCGGGGTCTAAAATATCCAACTCTGCATCCTCCTTGCTTCATGTTGTCAAAACTGCCAATGTCCCCTCACAAGCTAACCGACCCCCACAATGCTCTGGCTTAGCTCCTCTCTAAGTGATCATAGCCATCATTCTTGAAAAGAATATGTTCCAGAGTCTTTTCCCCAGTCATCTTCCAGGACAGCCATCGAGATATAGGCCCCGCCTGCCTGCAGCAGGAAACACATCAACCACATTAAATAAAAAGACTCCTCCTTCTATCCCAAGTCAGTTTTTTTTGTGTTTCCGCCGGCTACACAGGGACATCGTAATGTTTGTTATTTTTGGGCTCACGTATTGCTTGCCTTAGGGCTGAGCCTTACCCTGCTATGCGTTGGGACCTACTCCAGGATTACCTGCTGCAGCGCATGCAGGGTTTCCCTATCGGACCCCCATCCGATTCTTGGCCAAGGTTCCCTTCCATCACTCAGGGAAGGCAACCATCCTCCTGCACGTGAGTAGGCGCCAGATGGTGGCCCCCCCTTGGTGTACAGCAGTGGCAAGGTGTGATAACCTTAAGTATGCTTAAGCCCAGGTTGTGGACATTAGTTGGCGACAACAGGGGCAGCATAGGAGGAGGTACGGGGAGGCTGGAGGAGTCCAGGGGCCCCGGTTACCTCGGCAGCATGGGGGCACTTACCTGAGGGTAGGGGGAGCGGTGTCAGTCTTCGGAAGCGTGGGGGTGTTGGCCTCGCGCGGAGGGCTGCGGCGTCTCTTGGCCCCTTGCTGGTGTCTGTGGTGAAAAGCTGGGAATACGGCGGGTGACGTCACTGTAGGGCACCGTCGGCGACTAGAGTGCGCGCCGCGTTGTCGAATGCGGTGACGCGCTTCCGGTGCGCCACTTCCGGGTTCCGGAGGCGGCCTCGCGCCGGAGACGCATAAGAGCCTGAGACGCTCGGCCCCCAGATGGTCACAGCAGACGCCGCTCGGCCACGACTATTGCAGCTGTACACCGTACATATCCGACCAAGACCACATACGGCCGGTGGGGACGTCAGGAGAGGGCCGATAGCGTGGTCGGCAGTGAGCTGCAAGATGCCGGACCAGGTGCGGCTACTCCAGATCTGGGAGAGCATGGCACGGGTGCTAGGGTAGGCGAGTTTTTTTGGAGATTCTCCCCTTCCTTTACCCTGCTTGTATTGGGGGCCTGTTTACAGGACAAGCTGGGTAGTGTTTTTTGCATGCGGGAAGAGCACTCGCTGATGGCATCATTTCTGTCTCACACAGGTCAAAGCCCCTCGCTGAAGCTGGTTGCTCTCGCCCAAAAGGGAAGATGTGTGCCTCTTGCAATGCCAAAATGTCAGCTTCATGGTCCAAACCCTTGTGCAAAGGTTGTTTAGAGAAATTGGTTGCGAAAGAGTCAACCGGAATGTTTAAGGGGCTTTTGGATTCAATGAGAGATGAAATGGTTACTACATTTCAGTCTTTCAGGTCGGCGCTCCAGACCCCGGTGTGGATACTAGTTTGCCCGGAACGTCGGGGGAAGGAAGCTCTATGGGTTACGCAGAAAGCTGTGTGAGCAAGCACTCGCCCAGTGAATCCTCGGGATCTCCGGCTGAGTCAGAGGATCACGATGGGTCAGAAGGGGAGTTACGTAGCAGTTCAGCTACGAAATTCCTTTTTCCTTCATTTGAGACGGGTGAGCTGTTGAAAGCTATAGGGGATACTCTGGGTATTAAAGAGGAGTCCACTGAGCTTTCGATTCATGACAAACTGTACAAAGGGCTTCAGACTAAGAAGGGACGCACCTTCCCGGTCCACAAATCACTCTCTGACATGATCCAAGAGGAGTGGAAGCACCCGGAAAAGTTTTTTTTCGGCTGGTCATAAACGCAGGTTCCCCTTTGCAGAGGAGGATGCAGGCCTTTGTGACAAATGCCCTAAGATGCCTCTTTATCGAAAGTCTCTAAAAAGACTGACTTGTCATTTGAGGATATGGGGGCTTTGAAAGACCCGATGGACAGGAAAGCGGAGGCTTTGCTCAGGAAAGGTTGTGAATCGGCGAGTGCTGGGTTCAAGCCTGGACTGGCCATTACTTGTGTGGCCAGGACTTTGGGCGTGTGGCTGAATCAGCTGCAGGTCCACCTGGAGTCCGGTACTGACCGTGACCAGTTACTGGGTTCCCTTCAGGTGCTGAGTAAGGTTGCCGCGTATATTGCGGATGCCTTCGGCTGAAGCAGTCAGGTACTCGGCGCGGACTACGGCTTTGATCAACTCCTCCAGACGAGCGTTGTGGCTCAAGACTTGGTCTAGGGATGCAGCCTCTAAGGCAAAATTGTGCGGGTTGCCTTTTAAAGGTGACTTGCTCTTTGGCCAAGAACTGGAGGCAGTACTGGATAGATTCGCAGATAAGAAGGGGTTCCCACTGCCGCCTAAGCAGCAGGGGAAGAAGTTTTTTTGTGGCCAAAGGGGTCAGAATTTCCGCAAAGACAAGAAGAAGCAGGACCAATCCAAAGCGTGGGCTTTTAAAAAGGGAAAGTCCAAAGGTAACTTCCTTTTTTAACCCCCATCAGCAGCCCAATAAATCCCAATGACCGGTTGCTCAGGGTGGGAGGAAGATTGGGGGGATTCTTCCCACTCTGGAGGGAGCTGACCAGCAACAAATTTATTTTGGAGCTGGTGCTGCACGGCTACAGAATAGAATTGACGGAGAGGCCCCCGTCCAGGCTTCTGATTACTTCCTTGTCCAAAGACCGGAGGAGATCAGAGGCAATGACGGGGGCCCTTCAGGATCTGTTGGACCAGGGGGTCATTACGAGAGTACCGGTTGCAGTGGAGAAGAGGGGGTTTTACTCACACATCTTCTCCAGGATGAAGCCTTCGGGGAAATGCAGACTGATACTCAATCTGCAACCTCTGAACAAGGTAGTACTGTACAAAAGGTTCCATATGGAATCGATCTTTTCAATACGAGGATTGCTGCCCCCAGGATCTTTCCTAGCGACCATAGATTTGAGAGACTCCAGTTTTCACATGGCTGTGAGACAGTCGTCACAATACCTACTGAGGTTTGCAGTAAGGGGACAGGCGGGGGTCCAGCACTTCCAGTACAGGGCCCTGCAGTTCGGCCTCTCCTCGGCGCCTCAAATCTTTACCAAAGTGCTGGCAGAGGCTCTGGCGCCCCTAAGAGTAAAAGTGCACAGCTTCGGTCAGGTCGGTTATGAGGATGGTGGGGCTCATGACGTCCACCATCCCAGCTGTTACCTGGGCACAGTTCCACTCAAGGCCATTACAGAATTGGCTGTTGAGGGTTTGGGGAAGTTGGCTAGAGGACTTAGACAAAGTGGTCCACGTCACAGAGGAAATCAAGCATTCCCTGCTGTGGTGGATGGATTGTCGGAACCTCTCAGTCGGCAGACTATGGTGTCAGCCAACACCACTAGTGGTCACGACAGATGCCAGTGCCTGGGGTTGGGGTGCCCACTGCCGGGAGCACATTTGGCAGAATACCTGGGAGCACGCGGGCCGCCTCCAAATCGTCAAACTGGAGAGCGCTAAAGGCGATAGAGCTGGCTCTCTGCCAGTTTCGGGATACTTTAGCAGGTCAACATGTAGCGGTGGCCTCAGACAATGCTGTGGCCTACATAAACAGGCAGGGGGGGCACGCGTTCGCACGGCCTCATGGCGTTGGCGACGAATATTCTGACTTGGGCAGAGCGCAACCTCCTCTCCCTGACAGCGAGGCATATCAAGGGCAGCCTGAACGAGCTGGCAGACTCACTCAGCAGGACGGAGCTGCACAGGTCAGAGTGGGCTCTGAACGCGAGAACGTTTGCATGGATCACCAGCTTGTGGGGCTGTCCAGAGGTAGACCTCTTCGCAGCGGCCAACAACAGGCAGGTGGAACAATTTTTTTCCCTCTCCAGGAACGACGGAGCCCTAGAGGTGGACGCTTTGGTGCACCCCTGGGGGTTCACTCTAGGTTACGCATTTCCTCCACTGCAGTTAATCCCGAATGTGCTTCGGAAGCTCAGGGGCGAACGGATGACTTTAATTCTAATAGCGCCATGTTGGCAGAAGCGGCCATAGTTCACGACCCTCCTGGAACTGTGTGTGGAAGGGCCTCTGCTTCTTCCGCCCGCGGCGGATTTATTGATGCAGGGCACGGTGAAACACCCGCAGGTGGAAGCTTTAAATTTAGCTGCATGGCTACTGAGAGGTAGGTGTTGATTAACAAGGGGTTATCCGCACAGGTGGTATCTACGCTGCTGCACAGTAGAAAGCCGGTAACATCTGCGATCTACCTGAAAGTGTGGAAAGTGTTTTCCAGCTGGTACAGCAGTCAGCATAGGCCTGCGGTTGCCACCGTACCATTGGTGTTGGATTTCCTGCAGGGCGGCTTGGAAAAGGGGCTCTTCTGTAGTACCCTGAAAGTGCAGTTTTCTGCGCTGTCTAATTTCGTGGACGTTAGACTGGCGGAGGAGCCTCTCATCAAAAGGTTTATGCGAGCGGTAGTCAGAATGAAACCCCCGAAGAGTAAGGTTGTGCCAAACTTGGATCTCTCGGTGGTGCTACAAGGGTTCCTCAAACAGCCTTTCGAGCCCCTGGGGGGGTGTTCCATTCAGCATCTGACGATAAAAACAGCCCTCTTGGTAGTGTTGGTTTCTGCTGTATTTGTACAGCTTGAAATCTGGAATAAGCAAGTATTGAATGCTTAAAGTTATTCACAATTTTCCTCCCTGTTGCTGTTATTTCTGATATGCTGCACTGACTCGGCACTCCCTCATTCGCAGCGAACTGCAGCGTGTGTGCCATGCATGGTATACTCTGGAGTCCACTATTCTCCATTGCGTTTGCCATGTTCCGTGCATTCTCGAACAATCACATGAACTTTAGTCTTTTTAATGTGCCTAGTTTCAAGCATGGTATCTAATGCTTCTGATATCGCTGCTGCAGTGTGTGAAGCAAGATGTTTTTCAAATTAAAATCTGTTTATCCACTGCGCTGTTAAACTAAGCAGGCTAGTTGGGCTCACGTCTGAGCTCCAAGTGTGTGTGTGTGTGGTAACTTGTGGCTGGGATGTCTGTGGACATCCG
This sequence comes from Nanorana parkeri, assembly GCF_000935625.1. Classification (NCBI taxonomy): domain Eukaryota; kingdom Metazoa; phylum Chordata; class Amphibia; order Anura; family Dicroglossidae; genus Nanorana; species Nanorana parkeri. Next base: position 77,274 of record NW_017309184.1, on the reverse strand, counting down.
CTCATGAATGTGTTTTGCAACATGGTCAAACCTTTCCAGGAGACGGGTTTCGGCAAAATAGCATCTGCTTGGCACTGTGTAATGTGGCTCAATATGTTCTATGAGCCTGTGAAATCCAATGTCCTCCACAACAGAGAATGGCTGATCATCTTAAGGCAATAAATTCCATGTTTTTTCTATGTCTTGTGCTTTGGCACTATTGTTGGCACATTTCCTAACTCTTGAAAATGCTGTCTGTGGCAATAGATGGTGTTGTGCTAGTTGGGGTTTTAAGCCTATGTATAACACATTGGAGGTGACTGGTTCTCTTCAAGGTGACAATAGGGGTATATTGAACCCCTGGTGTCACCTTTACCCACTGCTGTGGATCAATTAGCAGCAGAATGGACCTGAAGGAAAAAGTTCTCCTTCAGGTCCGCTCCTCTGATCCGCAGTGGTTGGGAGCAATAACCAGCCTGCCATTGGCTATTTCAAATGGCAATAGCCGGCTGAATATTGCAACCCATAAAGCTTGCTTTGTGCACATTAAGCTCAGCTGTCATTTACTTCCATAACGTGCTGCACTGTGAAGGTAACTATGCTCCCCCACATCACCCTATTCCCGAGACGCTCCGTTTCCCAGTGTACTATTTAAAGGAGTTTTGCTGAAAATAGCTAAACTGCTATTGGGGATTTCAAAATGCAATAGCCAATAGCAGGTTGGCTAATGTACCCGCCCACTGCCTACTGTCAATCAGCAGAGGAGCATACCTGAATGAGAACTTTCTCCTTCAGCTCTTCCTCAGTTGATTGAGGTTTCCTTTAACTGTCTGGATGTAGTACGTGCTGTTCATGATTATTTCTCTGCTACAGCTTATTTTAGGCTTTTTGTCATTCCTGAGTGTCCCCATAAGGCCTAAGCTGCTTCCCGTTCCACCATCTCCAGGTGGATTTGGAAGTGCCTCATTGTAGCCTATAGATCTAAAGTGTATTCCATTTCCAGCCAAATTGGGATAGCACCTATTTTATGTGTTACATGTTCTCATTGACATCACATAAGCTTAAAAAAAAAGTCAGTCTTGCAGTTTAAATTTACTTTTTACTTGGTAAAACTTCTTCTTGACTTCTCTTTATAATGCTAGAGACTGTGAGGAGTTTGTATTAAACCTGTTTGTACTGTGCTGACTTCATTATAATTTGTGAAGTAGGTTTGACCACTGCCAGTCCTAACCAAGGATTAAAGCATTGCAAGCCTGGCTTCTACATTGTTAATGAAAGAAAAACACATTCCTGCCCTCAGTCTTTCTACAAGGACAGGTCACTGTGAAGGTGCTCAATAAATATTTGGATTTTGCCTGCTACAACATAACCTTTTAAAAGGTAAGAAATATTAAAAGAAAATTCTGTATGCCATTTGAAAAGGAACATATAACAGAGTGGTTTTTCTCAAATTTGACTGCAAAAGTAGAAATACACTTTAAGGGAAGGTTCACTCTTTCCCTGTCAAAGCGCACTCTGCCAGATCCCTTTGCCAATGCGACAGTGCCGTCCGTCCGTTTTTCTACTACGGGCGGACGGCAACTGGTTAATGTTCCATGTGCTTTTCAACATCGAATATGTTTTTCAGATTTTTAAAGTTGCCACCCAGTCCTCTGTTCACCAAGTGGAAATTCAGGCCTCAGTTGATGCCTACTTTGGTTGTAAGGCCCATCTCTCTGAGCCCCTCCTGTTAGCCTGTTGTTCTGTGTTGCCCACCCCTCATTTGGATCTGTTTTGGATGTCTCTTTGTACCTGAACTACTCATCCTATGTCCCTTTAATGTACAGTGTAAAAAAAATAAAAATATGATTTTTGTCTTACTGCAAAATCCTTTTTTTTGGAGTACATTAGGAGACCTGTCTGTTCTGATTCACTCCTCATATTGCTTTTCTACCAAGCTGGAGCATGATGAGTGGGAGGGGTTATACTAGGCTGCCCTTACTGCTTTGCTTACCAGTGTGCAATCTCCTGAAGGTAGCTGCTTAACCCTATGTACCTGAATTAATCATCCCTTAATGTGCTTCAAGAAAAGGATTTTACAGTAAGTAAGACATATATTTTTTTTTCAATATATTTTTAGGTTTCAACAAAAACAATATGATCTTTTAAAATTTTGATAAGATGTTTGTGTCATGTTGATGAGTAACAAATCTTTCTCAGTGGCCACACTTTGACAAACTGTTTTCATATGGTCATGCTAGACTGACTAAGGTGTTAATGTAAAAAAGTTTCTATAACTTTTTTTTTCTCTCCTATTAACAGGAAAATGAAGAGACCAGTTTGGAGCAAGGTACTGTCTAATATGGCGCTTCTGTCCTACAAATAGTGTTGTACCTCCCAAGTGAAAGTGGACCTGTATTCTAATGTTAACACTTTAACAGCCTTGTTGGCATGAATACCTGTTCTAGAGAAAATGCTGTTCACAAAACCAAAAACCTAGGTATTTGGCAGTGTGATCTAGGCTGAAGGCAAGAATCTAAGCTCATGGTTGTTGGTTCTGTACTACAGAAGAGATCTTGCAATCAGATACATGGGCTTTGACTTGTGTGGGAAGCACTGGAGAGAGTAGCGTTTTCTCATAGAAAGGCAAACATTTCAAGCCTTCTGTTTCTATTCTCAGAAAATCTGTTAACATTTTGGTGCAAGTTCACTTAAATTTGCCTGACGTTCAGTTGAGGCATGGGCCACAGAGATTGGAAATATAAATTGCCAGATTTATAAAATTCATCTTGATTGCTTAAAAATGACCATAGGGTAATATAACTTAAGTAACCTTTGGACTTCATATATCTGGAGATTGACAGAACATTCAGCTTTTAGATAACCACACTGCGTCACAGTTGCAATGACCGTGAAATCAACGGATGCAAGAAGATAAAGGTAATTGATGAACAAGCATCCTCCTGCTTACTTGGGACTAAGCTTTTATTTCCTCCGTTCCTTGCACTCCGGATCTGTGGAAGATCACTAAATGCTCAAAATGGATTTTGCAAACAAAAATGGATTTTCTCTGAAATTGGAACATTTCTCAATGAAATCCCCAATCAAATTAAAGGACAATTTCAAAGGTATAGAAGAGCACTAAGAGCCTCAACATGTCAAGTTGGACTGAGTTTAAGACAACCAGAAGCATCTGTCATGTTTGTTTTCATCTTTTCTTGTAGGTTTGGCCACGTTTTGGTGTTTAGTTGGCTCTGAGCTTTAAGCTTAGCGTGTAAATATGTATAATATATATGCGCGTGCGTGCGTGTAACTTAATGCAATTTTCCAATCTCTGTGCCTAGTTTTCTAGTTTGGCAGTCATGCCAGTTCCACGTTTGTAATCTGTTTTTTTCCCTGGTCATTAAATTGTGCCGTTCTATTCCTATTAAATCTATAGAAAATGAGAAAGTGCTCGAGATATTGGGGGAAAGTGATAAATCTGAACAGCTTAAAGAAGAGGCTCCAGAAGTGGAGGAGTCAGTTGATCAAGATGACAGTTGTGTAGAGTCCCTGAAGACCAAAGAAGAGGATGTTTTTGTCACCATTGAGTCTGCTGATAACACATTAGATTTAGATGATGAAACAAATAAAGAGTGTGAAGAAGAAACTAATCCTTTAGGTCCAGATGATGGGGAGTCTTTAGAACAGAATACAGGAAAGGACACGGACTTTGAAATGGTAGCCATAGATAGCACAGGTGGGCAGAGTAGCCAAATGCAACCATATCTTGATGAGAACTTGGAATATGAGATGAAAACTCAACCCGAGGAAGAAGCTAAAGATGGTGAAAAAGCATTGAAGGATGAAAACACAGAAGAAGCATCTACTAAAGTATCCTCTGCAAAAGAGGACGATCAGAGAATGAGGTTTGTTTTTTTTCTCAGTATTAGACCAGATTTGTTTTTTCTTTCAAATTTTTTTTAGAAAGGTACTTTGAAATATGGTTTTCTTTGGCATATTTTCTGTAGTAATGCCAAGTAGACTTTTGAGATTTTCCTTTTCTTGTCCATTTAGACTTGGTTTTGTTTGCTGAAACAATCTATTTAACATAATTTTAATGTTTTGCATGTCTCTTTACACACAAACATTTGTGGCCAGACACATGGTAGGTGTAGAAAACATTTAATTGTTAACTAGTTTTCTCTCTCTTTAGTTTGACTGAAGAAGAAACTGACAGAAACGTCAAAACCGATGAGAAGGGTATGTGTAAAGTGTTTTGTCTTGGAAATGGTGGGGTCATTTAACTGCTTGAAGACCAGGTGTTTAGACCCCCTTCCTGGCCAGGCCATTTTTCGGTATTCAGCGCTGCGGTACTTTGACTTTTATTCCGTCATGCAACACTGTACTGAAATTAATTTTATACCATTTTTTGGGGTACACAAAGCTTTCTTTTGGTGGTATTTAATCAACACTACGGGTTTTATTTTTTACTATAATTAGGAAAAATTACTGAAAATTTTGAAAAGATTTTTTTTTACATTGTTAGGAAACATTTATTATTACCCAGTCCTTTGGTAAAATATAAAAGTCGGGGTCACGTCGGGTAGACAAACATGTCAAGCTTTAAAATTGCGCGCACCCGCAAAATTGCAGAAAACTACCATACGCAAAATTGGCCGGAGACGACACTTTAAAAGCTTTTACCACTCATCAGTTTAGTGTCATCAGTGATTGATGGCCCTAGAATTATTGCTCTGACTCCGACGTTTGCGGCGATATGTAACGTGCGGCGTAATGGGCGCAATCGTCTTGTTTGCACGTATGCGTCCCCGACGCATATTTGCATGCGTGTATGTATGGGCTGGGGACTTAAAAAAGAATAAAAAACAAAACATTTGTAATGTGTAACTTTAAATTTTTTTGGGGGGGGGGGTATTTTTTTTCCTATTTTTTTTTTCCCTAAACTTTATTGCTATCCCATACGGGGGCTAATAAAACCCCCCTATGTGATAGCAAAATATGTGACAGGTCCTCTTTATGGAGACGGGTCCAAGACCCCTACTGGCACCGAACGTTACCCCATACAAGTGATCCGCCAGCTCAACAAGCCTGCGGATCGCTTGTATTTTAACAGGCATCGCTGCCTGTTTTTAAATATCTGGCATTTCCCAGTCGCGCCCAGCTGCGCGCACGAGGGGGCGTGTCTGAGCGGACGTCTAAAGATCTCCCAGCCGGCTGTTTTTTTGCGGCCTCGCACACGGCCCCTGACTCACACCAGCCCCCTAGACCAGGGCCCCACCACCCTGCGCGGCCGCGCACACTGCCCAGGCCTGGCAGCAGCACCATGAGGCAGAGGGGGGGAGGGAGAAGTCAGAAGGCTGCAGCTGTGACAAGCACAGTGCAGCCAGCATACCTGCACTGTCGGTCCCTGGGACACAGCCACCGCAACCTCATACATACCCCCAGATGGAGGTCTCCAGAAGACAGGGCGTGCAGGAGACAGTAGCAGAAACGCCGGCCACTGGGGAGTGCTGTGACCGGCAGGTCGAGACACCCGGTCATATGCACACACACCCCCCACCCGGGACGAACTCGCAGGCGTCACGAGGAACCCATGTCGCAGCCGACCCACCGAGGCAGAGTCGGCATGCGCTCGATGGTCACCCAGGGAAGACCACAAGGACCCACAGTCGTCCAGCACGTCGCCCTGGTGACACTAGAAGAAAGCGAATCAAAGGTAGAAAGAAAAAAAAATTCAGAGAGGAAAAAATATTTAGCTCCTTACTCCTGATGCTAGGCAAAAAACTGGAGACTTGTCAGCAAGTGGGGGGTTGGGCTACCGGCAGGGGCCGCCCCTAGGCTGTCTTGTCTTTTGTTATGTGCCTAGCGTCCTACTCCTGCAGGTGGCGATATACCCCTACCATACAGGATCTCCGATCTGTTGCCCTGTGTCCTTCAATGAACGGAGAGAAGGATTTTACGGTGAGTACAAAAATCCTATTTTTGCTACGGCCGGCCCGAAGGTAGTTAAAAGTTACAACTGCATTCTAACGTTCTGGCACACTACTGGCTATTACATGTTTATTTTGTAAGTGAAAAATCCGAAAGCAACTAGCTCAGGAAACTTAACCACTTGCCGTCCGGAGAAATTTCTTACATTTGCACACATGTTAAAACCTGAATTTTTGGCCAGAAAACAGCTTCAGACCCCCAAACAATTAGATATTTTCTGAAAGCAGAGGCCCTGTAGAATAAAAAGATGCTAGTTGCAATGTCGCATGGTATTTGCGCAAATGTTTGTCAAAGAAGTATTTTTAGGATAAAATACGCTAAAATGAAATTTGGTGCACAGAAACAGAATATAATACCCAATGTTTTGGTAAGATATAAAAGATGGGTTTACGCCAGGTAAATGGATACCAAACATGTCAAGCCTTAAAGGAGAACTATGGGGTTAAGGCTTTTCCCCATAGTTCTCCTTAAGGTAACGGGAGGAGACAAACTAGCGTCCTCCCGTCACCCTAGGCTCAGTATACCGCGAGCTGTAGCTGTATACTGAGACGCCGCAGCTGAAGCGGATCCCGACAATTATGCCTGGATACGCCCAACTGCGTGACTGACAGCTGGCTCTGCCTATCTAGAGGCAGAGCCAGCTGTACCCGCCCCCTTCCCAGTCTGTTCCGCTAGGGGAATCCAGCCCCTCCCCTGTCACGGCAGAGAGCCGCGACAGGATCGAGAGGTGAGCGAACGCCGGTATGTGTTCGCTCACCTCCCGATCTACTGAGCCGACCTGTGACAGTCTCATTGTCACAGGTCGGCTAGAACTATGAGGTGAGTTCTCCTTTAAAATTGCGTGAAACGGCAAACAACTACAATAACCAAAATTTCCCATAGTTGACGCTTTTACTGCTCATCAGTTTAGTGTTAACAGTGATGGGGCCTAGAATTATTTAGCTTGCGGCGATATGTAACGTGTGGCGCAATTTTCGTTTCTGCACGTAAGTATCCAAATTGTAACTCTTGGTATCCTCGTATCACATTGGAATCACTTCACCTCATGAACGATAAGAGGGACATCCACAAAGCCGAGTTGAATACCAATCACCACGCTAAACCTTAGGTTTAGCGTGTGATACCAGGATACCAAGAGTTACAATTTGGATACTTACTGACAATCTGATCCTGTGTGAAAAACGTCTTGGAGACATTGAAGGAATTGACGGCATCGAGAGTACCAGCTAAGTATACGTATACCCACCGCCGTTGTACGGCCGTACCCACAACTTGGAAATTGCCCTCATCTTTGCTGAACTCAAGGTTCTGACACGGTCAGTGTCTCTTGATGCTTATCGGGTTCACTGATTCATTTAATGTCTGTGGACACACAGTGTATACTGGATTTTGGTGTTTTGCAGACATCAATACCTTGAGTTTTTTGGCCAATGTATGTGCGTCCCACATGGATGGGTGAGCACAGAAAATCTGCTTAATCTGCCTCGTACGGATATGAACAAATCTGCAAACATTTTGCTATTGTGCAGTCCACATATGAATGTTTTGAGGGGTCCACTATAGAACTCTTTTTATTACATTAGCCGAGTGGAATTATGTGCAATATATATGTGTGCTTTATATTTTAAAGACTAAATTTCGTATGTATTCAATAAAGTTTATGTTTTATACATAACTAAACTGGGGGAAAAGTAATTAAAAGTCTGGAGGCGCTTTTAAACTAGCTAACGGGGGGGAGGGCATAAACATATATAAATTGCTCCAGTCAACTTGATCGGCAACAAAATCAAAATAGATAACGTAGTTAACATACCAAATTGTATGGCGGAAGTTAATCAAATTAGAAATGATACACCTATAGCTAGGCAAAAGAAAAAAGTAGCGGAGAGCGGGATAATTTGGCTTTTTCCGATAGGACAAAAATTAAATGTATGTACACCAATGCTTGAAGTCTAGCAAATAAACTAGAAGAGCTTGAATTTGTTACTCGAAGAAAACTTCAATATTGTGGGAATAACGGAAATTTGGCTAGATAACACACATGATTGGGCCACTAACATAGAAGGGTACAACATGTTCAGGAGGGACAGGTGTAGGTGGGGGGTTTTTGGGGGGGGGAGTTTGCATGTATGTTAAAAATAATCTAAAGGTGCACATACGGGACGATATCGTGTCAAATGGTGGGGAAGACGTGGAATCCTTGTGGGTAGAACTCGATAGGACCGAGGCTTGCCGTAAACTTATTGTGGGTGTTATAAACCTCCAGATATAGGGGGGAGGAGGAGGCTCCGATACACTCCCAGATAGAAACGGCTGTGAAGCAGGGAAATGTCATCGTTATGGGTGACTTCAATTATCCAGACATAAATTGGGTTAATGGAACATCCCATTCGACAAAGGCGGCCCGTTTTCTGAACATGTTGCGAGACAACGTCATGGATCAGATGGTGGAGGTCCCAACTAGGAAAAATGCAATCCTAGATTTAATCATTTCTAATAATGTGGAGTTAATTGAGAGTATTACAATTGGGGAGACACTGGGTAACAGTGACCACTATGTGATTACCTTTAATATTGGGTATAGGAAAGGGAAGTCGGCTGGTCGGACTAAAACCCTAACACTGGGTTCACACCTAGGCGAATCGAATATGCGTGTTTGTTTTGCGATTCGCGGTAAAACGCGCAACAAACACCCATTTCCGAGGACTACTTGGCTGTATCCCAATGGAAACGCAAGACAAAAACGCCCCAAAGAAGCTCCTGTACTTCTTTGGGCGTAGGGCGTTTTGTAGCGCGTTCATACGGCCTGTAATATGCCCAGGTGTGAACCATACCCATAGGCTAAAACTACTTAATGCAAACAAAGCATTAGGACCTGATAATCTACACCCCAAAGTACTCAAAGAACTAAGCCACGTTATAACGGGACCATTATTCATCATTTTTAAAGACTCCTTAACCCCTTCGTGACTGACGATGTACGGGACCGGCATCCGCGGGGAGCTGGGGAGGAGGTCGACGAACTTCCGTTCATCGATCCCCTCCCCGTTCTATGGGACCGGGAGCGATGCATATTGCATCACTTCCGGTCCCTGGGCTGTCAGTTCTGGGCTCCTGGAGCCCAGCTATAAGCTATTGAAGTGCGATCTGCACTTCAATAGCTTATTTCCAGTGTAAAGGTGACACTGGGTGTCTTTAGGACCCCCAGCATCACCTTAAAGAGTACCTGTCACCACCATCTGCTATCACATGGGGGGGCTTGTAAGTCCCCTATGTGATAGCAGTCAAAGTAAAGAAAAAAAAGTTTTTAAAATTAAAATAAATCTAATAATAATAAAAAAAGTAAAAGTCCCACGCCCCTGTGAGCACGCGCGTCGCCACGTAAACACGTGTCGGGTGTGCCTACGTATGAAAACGATTGATGCGCGCTACACATGTTGGGTATCGCCGCGCACGCCGGAGTGAGAGAATAATTCTAGGGCCAGTATTTTGGGGTATCTCTAAATTGATGACCTGTGGGGGCTTTTAAAGTGTCTTTTATTGACTTTTTGGGGTACTGCAGTTTTTCGCCGTTTCACGGTCGCACGCAATCTGTAAACTGGGCATGTTGGGTATCGTTTTACTCGTTGTAACCTCATCTTTTATATTTCAATTAAAAAATGGGTAATTTGTTGTGTTTTGGGGCATTTAATTAAATTTGTCACTAAATTTTGGGGTTTAATAAGGAGTTGCGCTAATATTGCGCAACATAAAAATGTTCAACTACCACCATTTTATTCTATAGGGTCTTGGCATTCAGAAAATATATAATGTTTGGGGGTTTTAAGTCATTTTCAGGCCTAAAATGTGGAATATAACATGGGTGGAAAAAATGGGGAAAAAAAGGCCTCAGTCATGAAGGGGTTAATGACTGGCAGAGGGCTACGGTAGTTCCAATATTCAAAAAAGGGTCCAGATGCCATCCGGGGAACTGCAGACCGGTTAGTCTTACATCGGTAGTTTGCAAAGTGTTAGAGGGCATGATTAAGGTCCACTTAGCAGAATTTGTTCAGGATAATGACTTACCAGCATGGATTTAGGAAAGACCATTCCTGTCAGACTAACCTGCTAACTTTTTACAAAGGGGTAAGTAAAGATCTGGATGGAGGGAGGCTGGTGGATGTGGTATATGTGGACTTTTCTAAAGCATTTCACATATAAACATTTACTACACAAGCTGAGGTCTATGGGCATAGACGAATTAGTGTGTACATGGATAAAAAACTAGCTACAGGAACGGGTACAAAGAGTATCGATAAATGGCTCCTTCTCGGATTGGGCTAGGGGCATGAGCGGCCTGCCACAGGGTTCTGTGCTGGGCCCCATGCTGTTTAACCTATTCATTAACGATATTGGGGAGGGGGTAAACAGCCATGTTTCAGTGTTTGCTGATGATACCAAAATCGGGAGGGTAATAGACACTGAATTCGACAACGTTACAGGGGGATCTTAAATAGGGGAGTGGGCAACTACATGGCAGATGAGGTTTAAATGTAAAGTTGTGCACTTTGGGGTTAAAAATAAGAAAGCGGATTACACACTAATGTGAACTCCACTGGGGAAGTCCAAAAGGGAGAAAGATTTGCGGGTCATCGTGGACCACAGGCTGGATAATAGCTAGCAGTGTCAGGCTGCGGTAAACAAAGCAAGTAGGGTCCTGTCCTGTATTAAGAGGGGAATGTTTTGCAGGGAAAAGTCCATCATTTTGCCACTTAATAGATCACTGGTTCGGCCTCATCTGGAGTATGCGGCCCAGTTTTGGGCACCAGTGAACAGAAAGGATGTCCTTGAACTGGAAAGAGTCCAGAGAAGAGCAATCAAACTCATAAAGGGGGATGGAGGACTTGAGCTATGAGAACAGGCTACTAAATGTAAACATGTTCTCATTGGAAGTAATGAGATTAAGGTGGGACATGATTCTAATGTACAAAATGTTTACCGGGGACATTAGCAGCAAACTCTTTACATTTAACTCCATAACAAGGACGAGAGGCCACTACCTAAAATTGGGGGGAAAAAAATTTCAGCACAAGGGGCGAAGGGGGTTCTTAGTTAGATCAGTCAGGGTCTGGAACTTGCTGCCATATGCTGTGATTTCGGCTGAGTGTGGAATCGTTTAAGAGGCGATTGGACGATCTCATCAGGGACCGTAATATTCAAGAGTACAAGTACTCAGAAGATTGAGAACACACAGATACCTATACATACACACAATAGGTTGGACTTGATGGTCATATGTCTTTATTCAACCTCAAATACTATGTAAATAGTTGCTGCATTGCATTTGTGGTGGTATCTCCCTCCATGGGAAAAATGTGCCAATTCTATGTAATATAGGAGACCCACCACTAGGGAATATATATGTTTGAAATTTATGTTCTGGGACCCTCCTTTCCCCAGATATATGTATTGCTTTTCATTTAACGGTCCAATCACAGGCTGGGGGAGGGACATGACTTATAAGGGTAACTTAAATGTGACAGACAAAAACAAAAATCTGTTCCACTGTGCTGACAGACATGGCTGTACTGTATAGCAGAGCTATGTAAATCTCTGGGCTGGATGGACAGAAATGAAGATCTTTTAGGAAGGTAAAACAGCTCCTATACATGTGTATTTGTGATGGCACATTGTAGGTGACAGGTTCTAGGACCCCTAGTGTCACCTTTCCACTTCACTGGATTCAGCTACTGAGGCAGCTGAATGTCAACACAGCAGACTATTGCTCCAAGCCATTGCCAGCCTGTTATTGGATATTTCAAATTGCAATAGCAGGCTGGCTATTGCACCCCCCACTGCCTACGGTCAATCAGTAGAGAAGAACTTTAGGAGAAAGTTCTCCTTCAGGTCCTCCTCTGCTGATTGACAGCAGGGAGTGGGCCAGTGCAATAACTAGCCTGCTATTGCAATTTAAAATATATAATAGCAGGGTGGCTATTTCCAGCCACTGATGGCAGACTTGAGCCCGGTGTAATATGAATCCCTCAGGCTCGAGTCAGAGGGATTCATAGAACACCAGTAGAAGAGGGGGAGCGGAGAAGGGAACAAGGCGGGCAGCGGAGGTATGGGGGTGGGGGGTTGCAGAGTCTTCTTCACGCTGGTGCCGGCGGCAGTGGTCTGTGTCCTCGCTGCCTCTGCCAACACAGGCGGGGATTGAAAGGGACACAGACCGCTGCAGCCAGAACCAGCGGGGAGGAGAACCGAGGAGCAGAGCGGTGGAAACCAATCGAAAAATCAACTACTCGATTATGAGAATCGTTGCCAAGGATTCTCGTTCTCGATTTATAATTGATTAGTTGTTGCAGCCCTACTGTAAAGTAAGAGTGCTTTCATAAGTAAGTGTTAATCGTTTATTTTTATTAAAAACATTTTGAGCACATCTGTGTGTGTATATATGCATGTGTAAATGCGTACATTTCATGAAATTTTTTTTTTGCTAGGGCAAACTGGTAACAGTTCTGGCAGGAATCTGTGGGTTAGTGGCCTTTCATCTACCACAAGAGCAACTGACTTAAAGAATCTCTTCAGCAAGTATGGGAAGGTATATTTAATATTTTATCAATATTGATCATTCTATATCCTAAATGTCAAATATTTCTTTACATTTTTCTATGTATTTTTCTTGTGGATTGGTGCCTTATGTAGGGTTTCAGAACACCTGTATTTATGCACGTAATATCACCTGGTTCAGTTAGCTTTAGTGATATTGTGTTCAGAATTTAGTAGTAAACGGACACTATTTTCCTTCCCGGATAGCATCAGAGAGATAACCTCCTCCCCCCGGAAACAGGAAACACATCACCCACACCTAATAAAAAAAAAACCACACACAACTTGCATACCTCCCAGTTTTTGTGTGTGTTTCCTCCGGGCCAAGCATGAGATCGTAATGTTTGTTTTTTCTCTTTCGTTCATTGAAGGACACAGTGGAGATCTTGAATCTCTTAATGATGGGTTTATAGCGCAACCTTCAGGAGTAGCACACTAGGCACAAAACAAAAGCAAAGCCTCAGCCTGACGGTGGCCAAATCCACTAACCTTTTAGAGCCAGTTCAGTTTTTTGCCTAGCGTCAAAATTTTAGGACCTAAGCTCCCTGCTGGGAATCTTATTTCCTTTTTCTTTTTGCATGGTTGTTATTTTGTCCTAATTTTTTTGCACTTTTCTTCAGTCTTCTGGACCTATCAACAGCTGAGCTGGGCGACAAGCTGGATAGTTTAGATCAGTGGTTCTTAACCTGTGTAACCTCAGGACCCACTGCAGTGGAATGCACGGCATTGCGGTACCGCACGTTCCAGTTAGGGTGATTGAACTGTGGCAAGGAGGTGCGTTTGGTGTGCCATTCAAATGAATGGCAATGCACCTCCCACTTGGAAGGCATAGTATGTGTGACTGCGTGGTACAGTGCATTAATGGCACAGGGCTGTTCAAATAACGCACTGTACTAGTGTGAACAGGCCCTCAAAAACACTGGCAGACACACAGCCAGAGACAGTCTCACACACACACACACACATATATACAGTACACACTCCAAAAAGAAAAACTTAAGGTCCACCCAGTCTCCCTATCAATGAGAATTGGAGTGGATCCTCAGCCCAGGGTCCAGTGTGGGCTGCTGTGCTGTGACTGAGCTCCATCTATATTGTACAGCTCGCTTGCACATCGTGCAGAGGTGTCAGGAGCCAGAATGTGACATCACTTCAGTCCAGGCACCTTTTACAGGACACCTCTACAGGACATGCAAGGGAGCTGTAAGCAATGCACACATGGATGGAGATCCCTCGCGGCCATAGCTCCAACCCACCCTACCTCAAGCTGACGCACTGTATTCTGAATGGCTGCTTGGTGCGAGAACTGACAGTGCTGCGCTAGGGGGAGACTGAGGAGCCTCTCACCTAGAAAAGTGGAAGGCATGCTGCGACCCACTGAACACGGATTCCCGACCCACCAGTTGAGAACCAAGGGTTTAGATCCTTCTAGTCTCCCCAGCTCAGCTATCAAGCACATGTAGACCTTTCGCTATGGTGGGGTCGGCTGTGACGGCCCTATCCTGTATTTGGGCAGCCTATGAGTGTTGCTCACGGTGGGCACATATGACAGTGTGACTTGTTGCTCTGTCAGTGTTCCCCCAGCCAGACAGTCCCCCGGCTGCGGCAGGAGGCGGCCTGTCCTGGGAGATGGTACCCTTCGTGTATCCTGTAACTGGTAAGTGCACTGTCCCTCCTTCCCTCCCCCTGCCTTGGTTGAGGGCTGGTGTGGTCTCGGGTACCCCTGTTCTCCCTGGTTCCCGGTGCTGTGTGCAGTGGTTACTATTTGCCTGGGCACTCCCTATCGCTTTAATGGCGTCTACGGGCATCGATGTCTCTGATGTCATTTACTTCTTTGTGTGGACAGTGTAGGAATTGTTTCCCACTCATTCTCAGGACTTAGACCTGTTATGTTCTAGCACCCGCGTCTCCTTGCGGCCGCAGTTTCACTGGGTCATTCTTGGTGTTCCAGCAGCCGTAGCTCCCTGTGGTGGCGCTCCTTAGGTTGGCAGCCATGGTGGTGATCCTGGTGGCCGCACCTCTGTTTGACCTTGAAGGCAAAAAGGCAGGTTTACTGCACATCAGCTGCCCTGGGAGTCCCGGTGGCTGAAGCTCCTCGAGTCTTGGGACTGTTGGCTTTCACAGGGCCCGCACATGCTTGCTTTTTCCTGCAGCCTGGGGGCCTACTGTAGACGGTAGCCGCGACTGCCATGTTGCTATTGGGTTTCTGCCCATTCCTGTGATGTCACTTCTGCTATGTCAGCATTTCCTGACTTCCGTTCTCATTGTGGAATCCCTTCCCGTGCTTGCTAAGGCGGTAGCATACATTTCGGAAGCTTCTGCTGAAGCAGTTACATTTTCAGCTCGCACCACTGCTCATCAATTCAGGTAGATGAGCCTTGTGGCTAAAGACCTGGCCAGGGGATATGGCATCAAAAACTAAACTTTTGGGCTTCCCATTCAATGTGGATCTACTCTTCCGACAAGAACTTGAAACGGTTCTGGATAGATATGCGGACAGGAAAAAGGATTCCCTCTCCCCAAGAAACCGAACAGAAACAGGGACAGCGGAATCCCCCTGGGAAGAAAGGGAACAGATAAATCCGAAATAAGAATTGGGAATTAAAACAAAGGGGGGGAACTTATTTCTTCAATTAATTCCTCCCACAGTGTCAAAAAGTAACAAGCGACACTTTTATTCTGAACTTAATCAGTTGGGTTTACAGGAAATACCTGTTAAAGATCACTCCAAGATTTTTGATTACTCACCTCTCTCGTTACCCAGAAAAGGATCTAGAGTCCATTCAGGTAATCCTAGATCAGGGGGTTATTTGTTCAGTCCTCATAATAGGGGAAAGGGAAGGATTCTATCCCCATGTCTTTCCAAGGAAAAAACTCAGGAAAATTCAGTTATACTGAACCTCAAGCCATTGAACATGAAGTTCCGAATGGAATTGATTTATTCTGTCTGGGAGTTAACTCCAAGCTTATATCTGGCCACAGTGGACTTAAGGGATGCACATTTACACATCCCTATTACAGAAGAATTACAATGGTTGCTGAGGTTCACGATCAAGGGTCCCGGAGAGATCTTGCATTTTTCAATACAAAGCTCTGCCTTTTCGGGCTTTCCTCAGCCCCAAGGATATTTACAAAGATCTTGGCAAAAGTACTGATCTCTCTGATTGAAGGGGGTAGGTGTCCCATAACTAGACATACTATTTTTTTCAAAAGATCAGGAGGTGCTCAGAGGAAATGCATTAATGGCAAAAGCCCACCAAGAAAATCTAGGATGGTTGAAAAACAGAAAAATCTCAAATTATCTCTAACCAAATGCTAGTATTTTTAGGTTATCAAGTATGTTCGGTAAAGGCTTGTTCCTTCCAGAAGAGAAAATCTGCAAAATATTGGCAGAAAGTAGGGATGTCCCGATACCGATGCTAGCATCGGTATCGGGGCCGATACAGGGCATTTTGACAAGTACTTGTCAAAATGCCCCGATACTTAAGACAGATACTGGCCCTTTACATTTTTTAATCGGGTCGGCTGCCCGCGTCTCCTCCTCCACCTTCCCAGCTATGACATACCTCTCCTCCGTTCTGGTCTCCGTGAATGATGCTGCCTCCTTTTCAGCGTCATCCGGCTCCTCCCACCTATCTGGCTTAAAGCGGTGCCATTGAATTCAATGCACCACCACGCCCCCTCCCGTCCCAAAACGCGGGGGGAAGTTTCTTAGCGATCACGGTGCGTTCCAGCAGCTACCGCTCTGGAACGCACACGCTTTCGGTGTGAACAAGGCCTTACTAATTATTGTCCTTGGTGGCACTTCTGTCCAAAACATTATTCATTTGAGTTCCCTGGACTGTTTATCATATACTTTTACTTCCTGTATTACATTATTTGCCAAATAAGTGACTTTAGACTTTGATCTGTCCTTGTACAACTTCTACTAATCCACAGCTGTGATTCCAGGAATTGCACATTATTTAGCAAAGTGTGTTACACCGGCGCAGGCACTACTTGGGGCAGCACCACACCGTGAAATACAGACTCGGAGCGGGCACGTGACCGGCACCCGCTCCATTCGGCTCACTACGCACCCATAGAGCGGGCTCAGCACGGCACCTGTCAGAGACCCAATATGGAGCGCTGGTGACATCTGTACACAGCCCTGGAGGGACTCATTAGCAGCCTGGTGGGATCTGGACTCAGCTTTGAGATTTGTACACAGCCTGGTGACATCTGGACGCAGCCTGGTAGGATCTGGAGTCCAGATGTCACCCGGCTGCGTCGAGATTCTGTCTGATCTGTTTTCAGCCCTGGTGAGATCTGGACGCAGCTCTGGTGAAATCTGGAGTCCAGATGTCACCAGGCTGCATACAGATGTCACCAGGCTGCATACAGATCTCACCAGGCTGCATACAGATCTCGCCAGGCTGCATACAGATCTCGCCAGGCTGCATACAGATCTCGCCAGGCTGCATACAGATTCTGGTGGGATCTGGCGTCCAGATGTCGCCAGGCTGCGTCCAGATGTCACCAGGCTGCGTCCAGATTTTGTCTGATCTGTACTTAGCCCTGGTGAGATCTCTATTCAGCCCTGGTGAGACCTGCATGCAGCCCTGGTGACATCTGGACGCAGCCTGGTGAGAAACTGCCCTAAAATCATGTATTGTTTTAGAAAAAATCTCATGTCCCTTTAAGAAAAAGTTTCGGTAACCTGAGGGCAATTACTTGGTCTTGAAAAAGTGGTATCGGGACATCCCTAGCAGAAAGCATTAATCTTGAATGTTTAAAGGCAAGAGCATCATTCAGAATTATGAGGATTTGGGGTCTGATGACTGCATTAATTTGTGCACTATTACATGCCAGACCCCTTAAAAATTTTCTTTCGGTAGAGTGGGACGGTCATCCAGAGTCATAGGACAAGGAGGTGGCAATAACCAGGACAGTAATCCAGTCAGTAGGGTGGTGGCTGAAGGCAGAACATCTATCCAGGGCGAGGCATTGGAGGCAACCAGGCCCTCTAAAGATTATGACTGATGCAAGTGCGTGGGGTTGGGGGGTCTACTTTCGGCAGCATATGATACAGGGTTCTTGGAGCCAGATTTAGAGCTGCAAGTCCTCAAACATGAGGGAACTGAAAGCCATAGAGTGTGCTTTATTGGGATTCGCTCCCTGTATCAGAGGCTGCCATGTGCACATTTTATCAGACAATGCTACAGAGGTTGCATATCTAAAGAAACAGGGATGCATGAAACAGGGTCCCATCTTCTCATGCCACTGGCAGACGATATCCTGCTGTAGGCCGAAGACAATCTCTTGTCAATTTTGGCAATACACTTGAAAGGAAAATAGGATATTTTGGCGGACGCATTAAGCAGGAAAGCTTTTCGGCAATCGGAATGGGAGTTGGACAACCATATGTTCCACATGATTGTCCTAGAGTGGGGGATGCCAGATGTAGATCTGTTTGCCTCCAGAAAAAACAAAGGTGGATCAGTTCTTCTCTCAGCAGATTTAGGAGGGAAGCTTGGGGGTGAACGCATTGCTAAACTCATGGAATACTCGGCTGGCCTATGCTTTCCCTCCCGTCAGGTTGATTTTGAAAGTCATAAATTATAGAAGAAAAAGTCATTCTGATTGCACCTTGGTGGCCAATGAGGCCATAGTTTGCACATCTTCTGAGACTTGAGTGTCAAACCTCCTTGGTCACTTCCAATACGGCAGATCTGCTTTGACAAAGGTCAGTACTACATCCCCAGATAGAGTATCTACACCATACAGCTCTGAAAGGGACTTTTTATGGAGGAAAGGGTTGTCAGACAGGGTAATTGCTTCCCTAATTTCTAGTAGGAAACAGTGTACTTTAGCGATTTACAACAAGCTGTAGAAAACCTATTCATCGTGGCGGTTATCCAACAAGACACAAAAAACTGGAATTGTTTTACTCCTGGAGATCAGTGCTCTATAGATTACCCATTTAGAGTGCTCTGTCTCCCAGATCAGTAACCAAAAAACAAAAAGGACTATCTTCAAAGGGGAGATGGTCGAAGGGTTAACCAATGATCGGGACAGACCAATTTTGAAAATATCAAATAGAAAACTTTATTTAGTGTATCACCAAACACCACCAAATAACAAACAACATAAAATAAAAAACATAAATGATCACTGACTATGAGTCCATTTCATTTAGGGTGGTGGTTATTGACCTAAGTTATGCATCTTTAAATCGAGACCCTACCGTTCATCCGTCTTGAATATCAGTGGCCTCTACTCAAGGTGAATGGTAATTTAAGCACAGGTTGGTTATATCTATTTTTTGGCTAATATACTCTGTATCGAGTCATTCTTTTTGTTCCTACTGGCCTGTGTTTAACCCCTTCGTGACTGACGACTTACAGTGTACGTCGCCAGCATCGGGGCTGTTTAAACAGACTCCCGGTGACTTTTGCCGCCGGGACTCTGTTTAAACTTGTAGAGCCGACTGTCGGCTTTACAACAGAAGCGATCCTGGCGACTTACCTGTCGCCAGATCGCTTCTGCGTCCCGAAGAAGGGGCCGGCC
>NW_017309184.1:48387-56677 GCF_000935625.1 Nanorana parkeri | reverse complement strand
GTCGCCACGTAAACACGCGTCGGGTGCGCCTACATATGAAAACGACGAACGCGCTACACATGTTGGGTATCGCCGCGCACGCCGGAGTGAGAGCAATAATTCTAGAGCCAGTATTTTGGGGTATCTCTAAATTGATGACCTGTGGGGGCTTTTAAAGCGTCTTCTATGGACTTTTTGGGGTACTGGGGTTTTTCGCCGTTTTACGGATGCACGCAATTTGTAACCTGAGCATGTTGGGTATCGTTTTACTCGTTGTAACCTCATCTTTTATATTACATTAAAAAAATTGGGTATTTTGTTGTGTTTTGGGGCATTTAATTACATTTTTCACTAGATATTGGGGTTTAATAAGGAGTTGCGCTAATATTGCGCAACATAAAAATTTGCAACTACCACCATTTTATTCTATAGGGTCTTGGCATTCAGAAAATATATCATGTTGGGGGGTTTTAAGTAATTTTCAGGCCTGAAATGTGGAATATAACATGGGTACAAAAAAATGAAAAAAGGCCTCAGTCATGAAGGGGTTAAATAACATATTCCTAGGATTATTGTTGATACATTGTAGCCCCAATATCCCCAATGCGGGGATATTCTAATTGATGGCAGGACAAGGTATTCGTGTGTATCCAAACCATCGAATATTCTTTCCTTGTATCCTTGGTAGAGTGAATGATATTTCAGATTACGGGACCTCCAGTATCTGCCTTTGGGGTATATATCTATACCCCAAAGGCCAACCTGATACCCCAGATCTAACCAACCTGTGCTTAAATTACCATTCACCTTGAGTAGAGGCCACTGATATTCAAGACGGATGAACGGTAGGGTCTCGATTTTTAAAGATGCATAACTAACTTGGGTCAATAACCACCACCCTAAATGAAATTGACTCATAGTCAGTGATCATTTATGTTTTTTATTTTATGTTTGTTATTTGGTGGTGGTTGGTGATACACTAAATTAAAGTTTTCTATTTGATATTTTCAAAATTGGTCTGTCCCGATCATTGGTTAACCCTTCGACTATCTCCCCTTTTGAAGATAGTCCTTTTTGTTTTTTGTATTATCCAACAACCACTTTAGGCAAACCAACATTGGTTTCGATATTAGAATTTCTACAAGACGGGGTAGAAAACATTTATCTTGTGGGTGATGTTTCCTATTTCTGGAGGGAGGAGCCTATCTCTCTGATGCTGTCCTGGAAGATTCCTAGAAACAGTTACCAGGTACCCAACTCTAATTTTCTTGTGGATTGGTGCCTTTTATGTAGGGTTTCAGAACACACATGTATCACATAGTTCAGTTAGCTTTAGTGGTTTTGTGTTCAGAATTAAGTAGTAAACCAACACAGTTTTTCTTATAAATAAAATATGCAGACTAACAACTGTTTTCAATTTATAGGTTGTTGGCGCCAAGGTGGTAACTAATGCTCGTAGCCCTGGAGCTCGCTGCTATGGATTTGTAACCATGTCCTCTTCAGAGGACGCAACAAAATGTATTAATCATTTACACAGAACGGAGCTTCATGGAAGGATGATTTCAGTGGAAAAAGCAAGTATTATTTTATGTGACATATTTTTTATTTTTTCCTAATCACTTAAAAATGTTGCCTTCTCTTCAGTCTTGCACAGTAGCACATGCTACTCTCCTATACTGTAATTGCTTACTTTTTTCACTGCATATTGTGAACTTCTCACAGTATGTATCGGAAGCTGCTGCAAGTCAGAGCCTGCCTCATTTCTGGACATGTGGGGACATCCAGCATCTTCTAGGTTCTTCCACCACAGCCTGACTTTCCTTGGCCTGCCTCTTTCATTCATTGGATTTTAATCATGGAGGCTCTACATTTATGGGCACTGTATAGGGTGGTCTGCATGCAAATAGTCTGCCTAGGAATGGCCACTCTTCCAGACTCATACTTGCATATCAAGGCATTGTAATACTATTTGCATAACTCTTCACAAGAACCAGCCTGCTGGTTGAGTCAGGTTTGTGTTCTTTATGCGTACTAAGGCATGGTGCTGAGGTAGTTTCGGGAATCTACCCTGCAGGCCCCTCCCATCTTCCATGATCTGCCTTTATTGCATAGAGAAGCACCGAGACCCAGTGATGTCATAGGGTCTAAAATAAAGTATATAATTAAAAAGAAAATGTTAAAAAAAATGGCTTGCTGGGCAGAAAAGGAACTAGTCTTGTTTTCCAGTTTGTTTTAGAACTCCTCTGTGCTATTAGCATTTCTGCTAAGTGACCGGGGTGATTGGCACGTACTTGGTCTTAAAATATGGAAACTCTTCTGCAAGAAATATATGCTGTCCTCCCTAACCTCTTCTCTTTCAAATGCTGACCGTTGTGCTTATTCATTGATCAAACAATAGACCAATTGCAGCACTCCACCAAAACAGAGATTTCATATAAAAATTAGTAAACCAGTTAATGAGCAAGTAAATGCTTCAAGCGTTGTCACTTTGTGATCTTGCATGTTCAAAGATTTCATTTTCTTCAGTCAAATTCTTTCACATGCAAGTAAATATCTGTTTCTATACAATTTTAGTTCATCATTCAAAACGACCATATGATTTACCCACAATACACTTTCTATGAATACACTGGTGCGATTTTAAAAAAATGCTTGCCAATCACAATCTTCTGTTTATAGCTGAGCTCCTGACCAAGATGTAGTGTCTCTTATGTTTCAAATGTCCATAGTGATGCTACGACTAGGGCAAGCATTCGAGACACAGCATGCCTCCTACTAAATGCTTAGACGTAACGCATAACATTAATGAATGTGTAATACTGTAAGGTTGCAATACAGGGAGTACTTCTAAGTATACAGTTAGTAATTTAAACATGGATCAGAATAGTGTTAACCTGTTTGTGACAAGGTATGCTTCAATGATCATATTGTAAGTTTTGCCAACATTTATATAGAATCACTGTTGCTGGTTAAAGCAGAAGAACACTCAGTAGGACGACAAAAATTAAGGGGGAAGATGGAGTCAGCATAATTTTATATCCATAAAATGTACAGCAAGAAATCTAAATCTTTTAGTGGGGTTGGAATTGCCCATCAATCCAAATGTTACACTAGCAATTATAAACACGTGGCCTATAGGAGGAACTAGAGAAAAGAGACTTAAAAGGTTCCAATTGAAAGAAGGACCCCTAAAGCAGTGATGCTGGCTTTCATTGCCCTTGTTTGCATGGTTTTCAGCAGATTGTACTGCCTTTCCTGCTGTGACATGACAGCTTGTGAAGGATGATGACCTTGTGACAGACAAAATGGTCATTTTCTCTTAGCATGCCTGGAAGAAAGCTGCTGTTGTCTACTGCTGTTCTAGAACTTGTCATAATTGGGAACATTTATGCATAGGGTGGGTAGCAATGACGGATCCATATTAAAAGCAGTTACTTTTTAACCCTTTCAATTCCCCATCAAAAGAGGTTAACATTAAAATGCAGCATTTATAATTTGATATCTGCAGTAAAAGCTGTAATGTAATATCAGAACTAATTAAGTAGATGGTTTCTCTGTTAATTTGTGTTGCTTTACTATGTAGGCAAAAAATGAGCCTGCTGGTAAGAAACCTTCAGAAAAGAAAGAAAGTGAGCCAAAAAGAGAGAAATCGTCCAGCAGTGACCAACGGCATTCAACAGACAAGCATGAAAAGTAAGGATGTTTATTGTTCTTTACTGTGATTGAGGGACAGGACATGACCTCTGGAGTATGTGTTGCTTAAAGTAGGATAGAACTGAGGAACTTTGCTGCTTTGTATACTTCCTGCACCAAGCACTATTGTATGCTGGGAGCAGGAGGGGTTCTCGTGGGCTGGGCCAAAAAATGTTTTCCAGTGTCCATTCCTCCAGTAGATGGCAGTGTAACCCAACAGTTTCTCTGTTACCATGCCTCTCAATGGAGCACTATTTTACTGTATTTTTTGAAAAGGTGGCAGCCCACCTATTTTTCTCATGATGGATTGTCTTTCCACTGAAGAACTTTAGGAAGCAGTGTTTCACTTAACTGTTTCTACAACAAAACACACTTCAGTTTCAAAGAAACACCTGTCTTTGTGAAAGCTCTTACTTTTTTGGGGAGATTCACATGGCTCTAACAGTCGCTAAAGGCAGCATTTAAAAAACAAAAAAAAAGAACTTGGTACGACCAGCCTACATACCCTGGTTCTTTGCTTTTCCCATTTTTGCATGTTGGAGGTACTTTGCTTTATAAAGCATGTCTGACTAGTTAGACATCTAGGGTAGCCAGGGACCACTGAGGATATTTCCTTATTTTACTACTGTGGCCATGCAGTGTTGCAGCAGAGTATTTTTATGCATTTTCTACTACATCATTTACTTGGATTACTTAACCTATGTGCGAAAGGGCTGTCCTCGGATGAGGTGGTCAAACCCTAAAGGACAACTGCACACCTAATATACACTCGACCTGGAATATATGACCTGATGCTCCATCTTAGGCACTAATAAAATTCAAATGTATACCTGTAGGGCTTGTTTACACTGTCTGGACCAAAACAATATTTAACCGCACCTGAAATGCATCCGTATGTATTCCTATGGTATTTCTGGGCTCTGTTCACACCAGTGCAGTCCGTTCTGTTGCGGTGGGAAAAATGCTGCATTTCTCTGGTCTGGAACACACCAAAATGCATGCAAACACATCAGAAACACATGCAAACACACTGGACTGAACCTGAAGGCCCATTTTAAGCTAGAAAAAAAAACCCTCACCAGAAAACACTGCATTTGCAGATTTGGTTCAGACATTGTGTGAACTAGCTCTTACAACAGAACTTGTCATGAGGTGCTTGAGGAGGTGCATATATGATGATCTGGGTGTCATGGACTCATTAAAGGAAGACTAAATAAAATTTAACACGCCTGATTAGTTATCCCTCTCCCCCAGACCACCCCCATTTAAGGCAGAAATTACGTTTATTCTGATTTTTTTACTTTTTTGGGGGAATATTTACATAGGGCTCGAATGTGGTTCGAATAAGACTTTCTATGTTCCATAGCTGCTATAAAAGTTATACATTATCAATTATAGTTACCAGATCTCAGCTCTTGTATTGTAATATTTAGAACATGTTCTTGAAAATGTAATTACACTTTGGATGAATCTGCCATTCTTCAGCACTTAACCTGTGTTTCAAGACATCATCATACTTTTTTAGTCACAGCTGCATTTTGTGATTGCTTTTTTATTTTGGCAGGTCTTCACCAAGCTTAAAAGATGAAGCATCTGATAAAGGTGATGATAAAACAGCTAAGGAAAAAGCCAAGGAAGACCACAGAAGTGATCGATCTAGAACCAGCAAGTCGGGTATATTAAATTTACATTTTAAATACAATACCTTGTAAAATTGCATTGTTTGAATGGTAAAGCAAACCTATACTTTGCTTTGTTAAAACGGATAACACACATATACAATGATACAATTATCCAATAAAGAGATTGTCCTTTAGTGACACAAAACTCAAAACTTTTATCCATTTAAAACTGCTCTCCTCAACGTTTATAAAATAAAATTAAAATTCTTTATTTTGAAGTTTGCAATGGTACAATCAACTGAAAAGGACAAGTACAGTCAACATACATACAGAGTCAAGGCATTGTTGGCAATATAAGGACAACCTGAGATAGGGCAACTAAAGCCCTGAATAATTACAAATAGGGGTCACAAACGCCTTAACTGTGCAGCCAGTCAATTATGAGCATCTTACACACTATAACAGAGTTGTAGGTAATGTAAGGTATCAGGCACCGTCTGTAAGAGCAAGACCCGTATTTTGAAAACAGCTAGGCTCTATTAGGACATACCTAGAGACATAAAGAGAAATAGGAAAAGATCTCCTGGAAAGGAATATTGAAATGATAAGCGAAGGGAGGAAGGTGGTACAGAAGGATGTGATAGGCCCACCAGAGGCCCTTGTAGCTATAGGTTCACCCATCAGGTCCGACTGGGTTGTAGGGTCCAGGCATATGTGTATGGGAGCTAATCAAGCATGTCTCGTCATGCGGATGGGTCCGAGCTGTGGTTGCACGGAAGGAAGTTTCTGGACTTGCTGTGTTGGTCGGGATATCAATAGCACCGCATGGCCCAGCAGAAGTAGGCTTCCCCAGGGAATCCCCAGAGGGGCTGGCTGACATCAAGGCCCCACACTCCTGTGTGTATAGAAATTCAGGCCAGTAGAACCAGGTTTTCCTGAAACTACTATCCGTGTGGTGGAGGGTTGCTGTCAATTTCTCCATCACTCGTATATCGTCAACTTTTTTGAGCCGGAGTCTAAGTGGGTGGGTCTGTACTTTTCCAGCACAAGGGTATATATTCCTTGGCTGCATTAAGGTGTATCAGGAGCGACCTGCGGTACCGGGTCTTGGAGAGCGGGGACAGGTGGAGTAGTACTGCTGTGGGATTGTCATTCAATGATATCCCTGTAAGTCGTTCAACAATTCCGAGGACCGCATCCAAAAACTCTCTGAGGCATGGGCAAGACCAAAAGATATGTAGGATGGAGCCCCTCCCAGTACCACATCTCCAGCAGTTAGGGGAGGATTGAGGAAACATCCTATGGAGTGTAGTGGGGACAAAGTACCACCTTGTGAGGATTTTGTATCCCGTTTCCTGTACCGAACTCGCCAGGGATGCCTTGTGTGCGAAATGCATCCTTCGGTTTCTGAGTGAAAGTAGCTCCCAGGTCTCTCTCCCACTTAGCCAGGAACACAGGCTCGGACAAGTCTGGTGGATGAGTCAAAAGCGCCTGAGCTTTGGACAGGCCGTGATCGACTACCTCTCCAATCAAGTATCATATAGTCCTACGTAGGCCAGAAGTGGGCTACCCGGAATTTGTTGGAGCTCAGGAGACGGGCAAATAATTTTTCTTCCAGACCAGGTACAAAGGTCAGGTCACCGATAACCGGGGCCATCATCGACTGAGTTGTACCTGTAGAAAGTACTCCAGGCGTCTTTCTGAGGACATGGATAGTGTTACCCAGCAGTGGGTGTTGCAGGACTTCCCTGGGGAGGGGCGTCGACGTCCATAGTCGACCTGCCAAATGCCAGGGGGAGGAGGCTTGTTCCAGGTGCAACCATCGTTTATTGGAGGTGACATTACACCACTCAAAGGCTCATGCCATATGTACCGCCTCGTGGTACCGCACTGGGTCTGGGAATCCAATACCCCCCGGGTTTTGGGCACTGTCGGGATCGTCTTATTCAGTCTGTGTGCTCAGTTTTTCCCCTAGAAAGGATGCAAATTCCCGGCGGATTCATTTTAGGAATGATGTCGGCACCCGTATGGGGAGCGCTTGAAGTAGGTAGAGCAAGCTCGGGAGGACATTCATCTTTTAAGACGCTATTCCTCCCGAACCAAGAGAGTGAGCGTCCTGACCATTTGGCTAGGTCTCGTCGGACCGCAACTAAGAACGGAGGGAAATTGATCTGGAACACTTTATTAATAGATGCCGGTATTTTTGTCCCCAGACAGGTAATGGAAGTGGATGACCACCGAAAGGGAAAATTCGACTAAGTCAGACATGAGGGGTATCGGAACTGTGAGATTAAGGGCCTCTGATTTCTGTAGGTTGATTTTAAACTTTGAGACCTCCCCATAGGCTGTCAGCTCTTGCATCAAATTTGGGAGTGAAATATTGGGTTTAGTCAATATGAACAGGAGGTCATCTGCGTGACCTGCAATTTCTGGGGTGCATAAGGAGTTCTTGGAGACATCTAGTTGCGGGTCTAGTGCTACGTTGAAGTCTCCCTCCGTCACTACTGTCCCTTCCACTACCTCACCTAGAGCAAGAAAACACTTCTCCAAGAAGATAATTTGGTCGGAATTGGGAGCGTAGATATTTACTAAGGTGACTAGCGCGCCGAAGAGTCGCCCCTTCACAAACATGTATCTTCCCCATGTCATCACTCACCGTCACTCTCCAAATGTTGCCAACCCGCCGTTCTAGCTATAAAGGATAGCTACCCCCGGGATTTAGTGTCGGGGGTTGCGCTGTGGTACGCAAATGGGAAACGAGCGTCAGAGAGCCTTGGAATGCAATCGGAACGGAAATGGGTTTCCTCCTGTAGGAATGCGACTTGTATTCTTTGTCTCCACAAGTCGCCAAGCACCCGTGACTGCTTCTCAGGAATGTGGAGAACCTTCACGTTCAGCACAGGAAGCGGGTAGGCATGACCCTGTCCACCGCCTGCTCCTGCCGGGCCATATCTGGGACGGGGGGGGGGGGGGGGGGGGGGCGGGGGGGGCGCCGA
>NW_017309184.1:8772-48173 GCF_000935625.1 Nanorana parkeri | reverse complement strand
GCCGCCGGACCGGAGGAAACGCCTGTGCAAGGGATGGGTAAAAGGGAGGGTACACGGACAGAGGAAAAGAGAAGACAAGGAAGGTGAGAGACAAACACATTAAACACAAATTAAACTATAGAAAAACTGCATTCAACGCACTCAGCATGAAAGGAACCTAAGTGGGGTTTAGGCAAGCAAGGACGCTTCATGAGGTGCTCCCTCAAGTATCCAGGATATGTTCATAGTCCCGGTACTCAGTAGCGAAAAACTGTCTAGTGCAAAGACATAGCAACAAGGCTCTAGGCCAATTTGTTATAGCTTGACCTTGTAAGCCAACTGTCCACCCGTGATGCGGGACTTCTGTTGATGCCTATGACCACTCCAGCCGTCTGGCCTTCCGGCTGTGGTCCATTGCCGTCAACACAAGTTACTGCCCTGTATGGCACCACCAACCACCGTGACCTGAGTAAGTGGCCCACCGGACCCCAGCCCCAAGGGTCCCCCCTGCACTAGTGTCATCCACTCCGCAGCCATCACTCTCCCCGTTTTCCCGGGACCAAGTCAGTAGGCGGAATCGCAGTGGACCCCCCACATTTGGCTCCTCCTATACCATACCCCCAGCAATGCAGAAGGGTATCACCCGCTGTCTGGGGAGAGTAGCAACCGCAGAGCAGGATAGGCCCGAACCAGTGCTGTTATCATCGGGAACCATCACGAAACTATTGGCCAAATATAGGGAATCATATTGGAGCTTCGGGTATACCTGTTGAGGAAAAGGGTTAAGGTAAACCAACTCAGAGAAGGGGGATCAAAATATTGTGACATACCCCTCCGGATTCGTTGGCTGTAGGGCCTCTGGTATCCACTGGAGAGGCTCTCCTGGATCTGAAGCGTGAACAGCCCAGCGTGGTCGTTGAGGACGAGGAGTCTAGAGTAGATGTGGGTCGTGAGGCCGCCGGGACCAGCAGCCAATCGGGCACCTCTATGGGATCAGTTTCCAGAAAGGCGAAGAGCTCGGGTAGTTGTTCAGGCGTCATCAGGGCGAAGGTAGATCCAGCCTTCTGAATGAGTAAATGGAAAGGGTGCCCCCACTTGTAGGACGCCCCCATGGAGGAGATCCGTTCGAGGAGTGGGCGTATCAGGCGTCGGAGGAATAGAGTATGTCTAGAGAGATCAGGTAGAATAGTAATTACCGCTCCATCGAATTCCACGGACTTCTTGATCCACTGTCTCATAATGTCTTCCTTTTGGACGTAAAAATGGATGCGACACATAGGGCTGCAACAACTAATCGACAATCGATTATAATCGATTATTGGAAAAGTTGTCAACTTTTTCAATCATCGATTAATCGGCTTCCGATTGGTTGGCCCTGTTCACGGCTCCACACGCTGCGCGCCACACTCCCTCCCCACCTCACGCTCGCTGCTGCCAGACCTGCCCGGCCGCATCCACACGCCGCACCTCCTAGCACTCACCGCCCGCCCACATCCACGATCGGCACATGGACGCGGGGAGAAAAAGTAAGGAGGAGCAGGTGTGGGGGGATGACAGGCCCGATCTCAGAAACAAGTTGCTGGAAAACTGCTCAGGTAAGCCTGCATTTTCCCCCCACATGGTTCTCTATAATGTATTGCTGGGATAGTGGGATTAGTATTCCTCTATAGCTGATGGTACATTCTGCTGTACTGTATATTATACAGAGCAATATACCATCAGCTATAGAGGAATACAAATCCCAGAAATACATTTTTATGTATAAATGTACTATTGCTGGGATTTGTTGTATTCCTATAAAGCTGGTGGTATTATGCATTGCGCTGTATAGAGGTCTACAAAACCCAGCAATAGCACATTATACAACGCAATGCAGAATACCAGCAGCTATAGAGGACTACAAAACCCAGCAATAGTACATTATAGCTGGCGGTATTCTGCATTGTGCTGTATAATGAACTATTGCTGGGTTTTGTAGTCCTCTATAGCCGGTGCCATTATGCATTCATTGCTGTATAATTTTACAGTTTTCATTTCACTATATTACACGCCACACTTTTTTTTTTTTACTTCCGCCGCTCCAAGCTTGCTCCTGTGATGGACTAAATCTCAATACAAACTAGTAGTCCCATCACTGGAGCCATTTTTTAACATTTATTTTATTTTTTTTATCCGATTAATCGAACTTAATAATCGGCTAACCGATTTTGAAAATAATCGTTAGCTGCAGCTCTAGCGACACAAGACATCTCTAGGGGCGTTCTGGTTCATACCCCGCGGGCCTTGAACTCAATGCACTCTTTCCATCTCTATCAGTGTCGGGATCACGGTCCAGCATGAGGTTCAATATTGCCTGCACCGTAGATCTGAGGTGTACCGTTGTTACGGCGGTTCCTGTTCTCGCCATCATCCATCTTCAGATAGAGGGCATATGCTCTGTTTTGGGCTGCAGCTGCCAACTAAAGAGCAGCCACACCGTCTGCCAGGTCTTCATGTGAGGTCTCGGCTGCATTCACTCTGGTATCCAGTTGTGTCACTCTGTGGGAGACTGCCTCTATCTCCCTATGCAGCGTTCCCTCCACCCTCTTCATCCTTCGTGGCCAGGGATTGCAGCATCTCCCGCAGATCGTCTCCTAGCGTGTTCTCGCCAGTCCTCTTTTATCCTGTGACTTCCTCCTCAATGTGCACGAGTGTTCAGGGAGAGCGGGGCTCATTTACTACACTTCCCAGAAGCACAGAGCGCTGTGTACCCACTGCGCCTGTGTAAATCAGCCAGCGGTCCTCCCCCCTTCCCTCCTCCTTACTGCTCTGTTGCTGCTAATGTTTTGAGGGAAGAGAAATCGGCATAGGATACGACCAGCATGTGAGCAGACATAAGGGTTCTTGAAACGTCCTCGGGTCTCATTGTAGTTCTGAGCGTGCACAGAAGGTGGCTACTTTTCAGCTCCCATCCCATAGGGATCATGGAGAAGAAAGGTAGCCACCCTTTGATAGGAAGTTTATCCAAATCGATAAATCCTTTTTTGCAGCATTTATAGGTTTATAATGGGGGGAAAAAATGGGTTGGCTCATTATTAAATTACTATATTGTAGATCTTTTTTATTTAATTTTTGGGTTTAGTGTCTCTTTAAGATGTGGTCCTCTGAACTTATAATTTTAGCAAGGGTTGATAGTTCTGTGTGACTAGCATTAGGTGTTGTGCGGCGCAGAGGCAGCAGATTTATTAAAGTGGATCTATACACACTGATTTTCTTTGTTATAAAGAACACCTAAAAATCTTAATTATACCTATGCAGTACTTTGAAGTCTCTGCCTTTTTTAAATTGTGTCAGGGCAAAAAATAAAAAGTGATGCATCTGTGCAATACATGCATTCTTCCCTAGGTTTATCCCTTTAAATCCCTGAAGGGCAAACAAAAACAACCTATTATCTACCAGAAATGCCCCCGTTCCAAAATCCTGTTATGGTCTTTCAACAAACAGGATATTTGGAGTGATATTTGGCAAGATAACTTTGGTACTGTCCTCTTTGCTGGAGGCTCTGACATGAAGCGATGCCCTGCCTCTTATCAAGATGGCTACCTTTACACAGACACAGTGCAAAACAAGTCAGTCATGTGAAAATGGGGTCAGTATTCTCTGGAGGCTACTTGCAGATGGTCACTATTCTTTTTCCAACTATCTGACTTTTTTCAGCACTGTTTCCAGAGTTTAGTTCCCTTTTTTAAAGGACTTCCTGGTAACCCCTTCCTCCTTTTTGTCAACACATGTAATTAGTTAATGGTGTTCTAAATGAGTAATATACTTAAAAGGCTTCAGCACTCTATGAAGCTTGATGAAAAGCCTTTCGGAGCCTTCTGAAAGTGTGATCAAATTAAAATTATGGGGTAATTACAAGGTCCTGAAGACCTGAGTGGCAACATGATGGAGGCAAGTCAGAAAGCCTAGAGTGAGCTATGATGTCACCCCCTCGGTCATGAGGCAGTGTTCTGGCCTAGCAATTTGCTGCTAGGCCAAGTGCTGCATCATATAGAAGTCAGCCACATGCTAGAGTAACCTTTATGAAAATTTGAAAGATACTGTCACAAAAATGGTAAAATTCAATAAAGCTTTTTTACCTGTAACAAGGTTTTTCTTACTGCTTTTGTCCACAAATACAGCTCTGATCCTGAGAAATTGTCCCCTGAAGTCCGCTGTGAAATGGACTTTTACAGGAGCATCCATCTCTTGGGTCCCATGCATTCCTTACTCACCCCCTCCTGACTTCAGCTTCAGAGCAGTACTCTGTAGTGATGCGGAGGTCAGTGGGATGAACCCGTGAGAGCATGTGTGGGACACAATCCCAACATCTCTGGGAGTATTTCTCTGGATTGGATCTGTGTTTGGCTGCTGAAAAGGTAACATCATTTTAACTATTTGTTTTCCTACTGGGTCAGGTTGCCATTTTTAAAGGTTTACTTAAAATCTGGAATTTTCAATCTGGGTTAAAATGTTATAAATTGAAATCTTCAGTTTATTTACAGTTTAGAAGATGCTCCAGGTTTGAACCAAGCATTGTGTATAGAGTTTACTTTTGGTAAATGGCATGGTCCTGTTATTTTCCTGGGTGAATGCAGGGGAACAAGTGTCTCATAGTTTATCCGCTATACCTGATGGGGTGTTAAACGGAGTAATGATATATATCAGACACTTGTTCCCCTGTGTGTGTGTGTATATGTATGTATATGTATGTATGTATATGTATATATATATATATGTATGTATGTGTATGTGTATGTGTGTATAATTTTCATATTCATCCACCAATTATTTGTTGATTCAACGTTGATTCTTACCCAGACGTTGTGTCCACTAAGCAGGAATGTTATTATTGGGGTTTTTTTTCACTGGCATCTCCTTTTGCTATATTTGTGCTTATATTGCGGCGGCCGCTGGAATGTTAGCTTGTTTTTTTATTTACATCCTGTCATGCCTGAATCTGGCATTAATTGTATATCTTGGAATGTAAGGGGGTTGGGTGATTTGGTGAAAAGGCGTGCAATCTTTCATTATCTACTCGTACATAAACCCTCTTTCATCTGTCTACAGGAGATGCATACTAGTAAAGAAACATGTAAAGTGGTGGAGCGTAAGTTCTGCCAGCAATCATTTCGTTCCTCTTTATCCACTTATGCAAGAGGTGTTTCTATAATCATTCACAAAAAATTGCCTTTTTCTTGTATACAGACGAAAATTGATGGTCATGGACATTTTGTATTCCTTCATTGTCGTATATACAATATGGAGTGTGTGGTTGCTAACATTTATATTTCACCGCCGTACTCTAATGATTCACTTCTAGAATTGGCCCGTTTTTTGAGGATAAACGCCCACTTCCAATATTGGTCATGGGGAATTTTAATAACTGTATGAACTAGTGTAGAGAGAGATTTCCATCTTGTCTTACTTCAGCAGTTACCAGTTTGCCAAGTTGCGCCTGGAAATGGGTCTGGCAGAAATTTGGGGCCTTCTTCATTTAGCCGAGCAGCAGTGAATACTCTAAAACACACAATACATTATCACGTATAGACTGTGTTGGGATCTTCAGAAATTCTACCATATGTCACTGCTGTGGAAATCCAGCCTAGATGTCTGTCAGACCATTCCATGCTCTGTTCACTTTAGGTCAACAACTCTCCTCTATACCTTGGCGTTTAAATCCCTTTTGGTTTTCACTGATGCGAGAATTGGAAGATATTTCCCTCTTTTGGTTGGTTAATGAAGGTTCTGCTTCGGGATTGGTGGTATGGGATACTCTGAAGGCCTATCTTAGATGTCTTTGCATTAAACATGTGAGTTGAATTAAGTCCGCTACTAGACAACGTGAAAGTTTAGCGAGGCAGGCAGTTGCAGATAGCAAAAAAACATTTATATCGCATCCATCTGATGTTACACAAGCTGCTTGGATCAAGGCCACTAGTCATCTTGCATCTCTTGTACATATAAGGTCACAAAGCAAATTTATTTTTTACAAAGAGTGTTTTGGGTGGACAGAGGCTTCGAGTAGGCTTCTGGCCCAGATTGCTCACTCAACAGGCCCCATCCTATACTGGGTCAATTAGAGACGCATCTGGCTATCTTTGTACAGATAATCAACATATATTGAATGTTGTTTTTTTTTTTCAAATTTATGCTTCATTATATTACCACTAAAGCAACATATTCTGATGTTAATCTAGCAAGGTATCTGTCGGGCATAATTTTGCCCACTTTATCTGCTGCAGATGCCTTGGACCTAGAGGCCCCCTATTACTATGCAGGAGATGGAGCAAGCGCTTGTTAGTTTCCCAAATAAAGCCCTGATGGGTTGCCAATAGAGGTGTATAACAACTATAAACAATCTATTCTGCCTCTCTTACTGCAAACATTTAATGGAGCACTAGACCTGGGACGCCTCCCAAATACTATGTATAAGGTCACCATTATTGTACTTCCCAAAAAACACAAAGATCTCCTCCAACCAGAATTGTATGGATTGGTGCGTGGGTACGTTTGTTATACCATACTCCCTCAGCCAAAATTAGGATTAATAACTTTTTTTTCCCCCCCTGGTTCTTGTGTACAGAGGGGCACCAGACAAGGATGTCCCGTCTCCTTTACTGTTTGCGTTGGCCATAGAACCTTTAGCTGCTATAATTAGTCTCCAAATATTATAGGCTTTAAAATAGGTTTGGAGGAAGATAAACTTGCATTATTTGCAGAGGATACCTTGCTTTTTTGGGGGACGGACACACAGTATTCTCTACGTACCGTCATGGTACATCTGTAAGATTTTGCTATATATTCTGGTCTCTTTGTTAACTGGGACAAATCTAAGCTACTTCCCATAGATCCTTTACCAAGCCCATTGTCAGCTGATCTGTCTTGTATTCCCATATGTTCCAGAATTGCCTATTTGGTTAGCCAGTTGTCGCCGCAATTACCAGATTATGCCGCACTTAACTTGATCCCATTACTAAGTAAATTTAGATCTCAACGAGATGCTTGGCTTAAATTGCCCCTTCCAGTGGCTGGGAGAGTCAATCTTATCAAAATGATCTGGATGCCACAATTATTGTACTATTTGCATAATTCCCCAATTTGGCGCCATTCTAAAATATTGACAGTATATTCAGGGACCTTATTTGCAAAAGAAAGCAGGCTCAATTGAAATTGGCTATTCTACAAAGGCCTAACGATTCGGGAGGCTTGGCCCTTGCTAATCCCTGGCTTTATTGCCTCCCAGCTACATTTTTCCAGCTGGGAGTGCGAGGCGATGCATTTACAATCGTTCCATTCTCTCCTGTATCTTTTTGATAGCTATGACCCTTTGGGCTCTCTGGAGATGGATTTGCCCTTTTAAAAAGTTCCCCCACCTTGCCACAGTCAGTTTAATGGGACGCGTATGAGAGACGACTAAACAACATTTAAACACTCCAGGTCTTGCTAAATTTACCCCGATTTGGAACAATGGTAGACTTCCAGAGCTCCTCAAGTTGCTGGGTTTCAGGAACTGGTGGCGGGCGGGGGTGTGTACAGTCGCTCAGTTATATGATAACACTCTCTGTTTCTTTCAACAATTGCAATCTCAATTAGGTACTGCTTTTTATCAATATTTGCAACTTAGACATGCTTTGACTTCCCAATTTGGTAGTGCCTCTCCAGATTTCCACTGAACACTGGTGCTGGATACCCTGGTTGCTGCTTGTAAATACTAAGAGTATTATTTCTTATGTATATATCTGTTTATTGACCAACTCCATATAACAATCCCCTTTGAGTGTGCGGAGTAAGTGGGAGAATAATCTAGGCCCCATTACAGATGGTGACTGGAGGTGAGCCGCGAGTGCTGTCCTCTCGGAGTCCTTATTCACTTCCCATAGACTTAACCAACTTTTTATTTTACACAGGACATATTGCACCCCACAGTTCCAGTTTAAAATAGGTGTTAACGATCCTTCATGTCCAAATTGTGGTTTTAACTTCCCATCTAGGATGGGAAGTTAAATCTCCAGTGGAACAAGGCAGTGAAAATGTATGTAGACAGATATGTAGATGAACATTTATAGTAATTGTATATGTAGTCATTTCATTTGGTAGAAAAAATAAGGAAGAAATGGCCAAATTTTTACTTTTCAAGCATGGCTTATCCATTTTAAAATAAATATCTTATAATGGATGATTTATTTGTTTGCTTTGTGAAGAACACCTTGTATTCTGTTAACTAGAACATTTTCAGTAAAGCTGTCTTTCCCCCCAAATAACCCCTTCCCCCACCCTTGCAGATTTATTTACCTTATGTTTACAGTGACAATTAAATGTTTTGTAATGTGCATATTTTAATGTTTTAGGGAGTAGAGGAACTGAAAGGACGGTTGTCATGGATAAGTCAAAGGGAGAGCCTGTAATTAGTGTGAAAACCTCATCTGACTCAAAGGAAAGGGTATGCATATGTAAAGGACATATTATTGCTAGTTCGAAATATGTGGTTTACTGTTCTCCCGATTCTTTCTTTTTTACGTGTGGGGTTTTGTAAAAACTACAAAATCCCTGTTTTTAATTTCTAGCTTTTAAATTAATTGCTACCAATAAGTTTTATTTTCCTTTTTATTGTAGGTGCATTTATTACATTTTTGCAAAAGGTGGACTTGTCTTTTAAAAACAAAAGCAATAGTGCCACCATGGACAGATTGTGTGTGTGTGTGTGTGTGTGTGATTTTTTTTTTTTCCTTTTAAGGTCTGTTAACTGGTTATATTTTAACAATTTTTTATTTTAGAGTTCCAAAAGTCAAGACCGAAAATCTGGGAGTAAAGAAAAGAGGGAAATACTATCTTTTGATAAAATTAAAGAGCAGAGGGAGCGTGAGCGTCAGAGACAAAGGGAGAGAGAGATAAGGGAAATGGAGAGGCAAAGGTATGTTTTACTTTACTTCTGGTTGATGCATTTTTTTTTTTATAGACAGTAGTTAAGGCAAATCTTAGGGCCTTAAGGATTCTGTCCTGACCAGATCCGTGCGCTCCTGCACTAAAAATGCATCCCTAAAAAAAGTATTCTTGCTACACTTTTCATGATGTCATCATCGGACTTCCTGGTTGTGGTGGAGCAGTAGAGGGAAAACCAGTAGGCATGAACAACATGGTCCTGGACATAGAAAGATTTGTCGGATTGATGGAGTGTGCGCCAATGCTATATGACCCTCGTCATCCACATTTCAAAAATGTGCTTAACAAAAATCAAAACTGTAGAGATAGCCAGCACCAACACCATTCCTGCAAACATGTGATACTTGTCTGATCACCAGCTTTACATACACAAAGGGAATTGGTTGTTACGAGAGGGCGGAAGTGACCTCAGAGGAAGAATCCGCGTCAAATACACACTGCATGCAGAGCACCGCATCTGTAGATCCGCAGATCAGGACGGGAAAATCGTGTGAACAAGCCCTTTAATTTTTTTTCTTTTCTTCTTCATTAAGGCCTGGTTTACACATAGGAATTTTCAAGTAGTTGAAAAAGCAAAAACGCCCGAAAAAGTACATGAGCCTCTTTGGGCACTTTTTTGCCCCATTGACGTCATTGGAAATGCACAAAAGCATGCGGCAGAAGCATGTTGCACATTTTCGTGAGCGTTTTTGCGCGTTCTTCCATTGCTCGCAATAGTTCATGAGCTGCCAGTCAAAACGTATGTCTTCATATACGCGCGTTAAAACGCGCAAATAACCGCATGCTGCCAACATAAGGCTGTACTTTTTTCCCGTGTTAGGTGGTTTTCAGCCATCATTCTACTTTCAGGGAACACACAGTTTTACCTCGGTTTGTTTGTGCTTCTGGCCCCAAATACCATCAAGGGGTAAACCTCAGTTTTTGTAATACTGTTAGACCGCTTGCCTCTCATTCCTCAGTGAAGGCCTTTGTAATGGTATAGCACTTCCTCATCCCAAGCTGTACTTGGGGGCTGCCTAGTTACAAAAAATTGCAGGATGGGGCTCAGTAGACAGGGGAGACCCTATCCAACATAGTTACATAGTATTTGAGGTTGAATAAAGACATTAGTCCATCAACTCCAACCTATTAGGATCTCATTCTAGGAGTACCTGTGCCCCTGTATATTACCTGTACCCCTGTATATTACGGTCCCTTAAGAAATCGTCCAAAGGTTTCTTGAACAATTCCACATTATTTGCTGAAATCACCGCCTGTGGCAGTGAGTTCCAGACCCTAACCGCTCTAACTGTAAAGAACCCCCTTCGCCCCTTGTGCTGGAATTTCTTTTCCACCAATTTTAGGTGGTGGCCTCTAGTTTTTGTAATGGAGTTAATTTTAAACAGTTTATCGCTAATGTTGCTACCACCATTGAACATTTTGTACATGGAGTTTATTTTTTACGTAAATGCAAACGCCCCCCCCCTTCTCCCACCTCTGTCCCTCCTAAACAGGTTATACCCCTCTATATTAGTAGCCCAGTCATGCGTGCTGTCCAGCCAGGTTTCCGCTATACCCACTATGTCGAAGTCCTCTTCAATTAGCCTAATTTCAAGCTCCTCTATTTTATTTGCCAGACTTCTAGCGTTGGTGTACAGATAATGGTTTCTTTGTCATTCCGTTACCCCCTTGTATCTCAGTTGGGGGCTGTCATTATATCTCACTTTGGTTATCCTACTAAACCCTAATGGGCAAGGTTTGGCAATTCATGAAAAATCTGATATGAAGGTTTTACACCTCTTACCCCCATTTGGTATAAATCTCTGAACCCTGAAATACCCTGAATTCCTGAAATTGTCAAACTTTGATATCTGGATATCTAAAGGTATGTGGGTTTTCCCTCAGTTGTATGATAACGTGTTCAAAACTTTTCAAATGCTTCAACAGGGGTGTGGGAATTTTGGAAAAAACTACTTGTCCAAGGACTAAAGCTGGGGCCGGATCTACTTGTCCCTCATGACAATCTACTTGTCCTGATACAAAAAAAATTATGTTAACCAAAACCGTATTTAGCAGTGTTAAGAAGCGCTTCTCATTGGTCAATGCCGTCAGGTGACCGCGTTGACCAACGAGTGCTTGCAATTTGCGAGCGAAATTCAGAATACATAGAACAGGTACAGATAGTACACCCGTACTGGTGGATGGGGAAGGACCGGTCGCCGAAAGGTACGTATAGTGGGAGGGAGATTTGTGCGGGTAATTCCATTTTCCCAAATTACTTGGGAAAGTGAATATACCCTTTAGGGTTGGTGCAGACCTGCGGATTCCCGGGACGTGCGATCGTGTGCGGTTGCATACACCGTTTGCATCCGCATGTATGGGGTTGCATCTGGGTGGCAGTCGCTGAAAAAAAAGGTACATGTACCTATTTTCACGACATGCACCGCGCAGTGTTTTCAACCGTGATCGTGCGAGATCGCCCAGTTGGTATTGCAGCAGGACAACGCGCAATCTGCCTGGCACGACTGTGGTGCCATTAGAAAATAATGGCACTGACAGTACAATCGGCGGTGGTGTGCGATTCCGTGACCACCCAGCCATCCGCTTGGTTTCGTGCACGATGACCGGTCAGTCACAGATCGCACACCAACGCCGATCGCACTGGCAGTTCCATAATTTTCTAATGGCACCCCAGTCGTGCCAGGCAGATTGCGGTGTTTTCCGAGCGGTAACACACGATCGCAGTTGAAAACACTGCGCGTTTATTCACATGCTGCGGGGCTGGTTTTCATTTTTTCAATTTTTATTAAAGGAGAACTATGAGGTGAGTGCTTTTCACTCACCTCATAGTTCTAGCCGACCTCTGACAATGAGACTGTCACAGGTCGGCTCAGTAGATTGGGAGGTGAGCGAACACATACCGACTCTCTGCCGTGACAGGGGAGGGGCTGGATTCCCCGCTCCGATCCGCCAGCGCTGACTGGCGGAACGGACG
Organism: Nanorana parkeri; assembly: GCF_000935625.1. NCBI lineage: Eukaryota > Metazoa > Chordata > Amphibia > Anura > Dicroglossidae > Nanorana > Nanorana parkeri. The sequence continues at coordinate 36,259 of NW_017309184.1, read as the reverse complement.
GGGGAGGGTACAGCTGGCTCTGCCTCTAGATAGGCAGAGCCAGCTGTCAGTCACGCAGCTGGACGGTTCTAGACATAATTGTCGGGATCCGCTTCAGCTGCGGCGTCTTAGTATACCGCGAGCAGCAGGTCGCGGTATACTGCGGCATCTCAGTATAGCTCGCGGTATACTGAGCTTAGGGTGAAGGGAGGATGCTAGTTTGTGTACTCCCGTTACTCTAAGGAGAACTATGGGGAAAAGCCTTAACCCCATAGTTCTCCTTTTAACTTTGTAAAATGTTTTCATTTGTTTTATTGTTTTTACTTTATCGCCTTTTTATTTTACATTTTTATTTAGTTACATTTTTAACTATTTATTACTTTTTTAAACTTTTTTTTTTTAACTTAAACTAGTGCTATCACACTGTGATAGCTTTTGGAGGTGACATGTTCTCTTTATTGACCCTGTCACCTCCAACACAGAGTTGTAGCACAGCACCGTGCTAGAACTCCTGTGACAGAAACGAGCAGCGGCTGCCAGAGACGGAGGCTGAGGGACGTGACGGAGCCTGTCACTGCTCCATCACTACTCCACCCCAGCCCCCCACTCTAAGCGTTCCGGCCCCGCCCGCCGCTCTCAGTGCTCCACGCTCCAGCCCCGCTGCACGCTCCAGCCACGCTCTCGGCACTCCACGCCCCCCGCTCGCATCGCAGCTCTCGGCGCTCGTTTAAAAAAAAGTAAAACCAGCCCTGCTACTTGTCCGTAGCAGGGCTAAACCAGTGAGAAAACCACTTGCCCGGAGATTGGAGACCTGCACCAGTGCTGGAGGGACAGCTGAAAACGACAGTAAAGAAGAAGATGATCGACTCTAGTAGCATCATTTACGGTAAGTCCCTACAGCAGGATTGGGAAGGGGCCAGGACTTTAATGTCACTTTAAGGTTTGTTTATTAAGCCTTGTTGGTGATCTTTACCCTTCAAGTGTTCTTAGTCCCATTATATGACTATTTTGAGGAAGCTGATTGCTTTTAAATGGCATTCCCCTAACCCACCTACCTTTTTAGAGGACTGGTGTGTTCACAAAAATTTTTGTAACTGTGCGATCCATAACTGTCAGTGCCTGGTGTAGCAACACCTGCCTTGCTCTTACAGACCATATTTGGTTAAAGGGCCCTTTGAGAGTGGGGATGGCATGTTATTGGTGCTTTATTTTCTTTTCGGTATCCAGGATATTGAGGTTGACATTTTTCTTTTCAATTTAGTTTTTTTCAAACTTGTTGACCCATTGTGATACTGACAGTAGCTTGGGTGGGATAGGTGTGTTTTTTTAAATACTTGGTTACCTTTCTAATATCAAACTTTAAAAAACATTTCATTCCTTTGCGTTGTCTAATTACGGAGTCATCCTACCCTTTGCTGACTGTTGCTTACATTACACAAATCACCTGTTGTATTACATGTATTTTTTTTCATGTATATTGTATGGGGTTTGTCTTTTCCAATCATGTCGTCCTTGTAATGCAGATTTTTTTTTTTTGTTGCTTTGCAATGTTGTGTAGGATGCAGTCTCCTAGTTCTTGGTTTTTCTTTTTTCTTTGTGTTTTCCTGTAACAAAACATTTAAAATCTAATAAAAGCATTTGACAAAAAAAGGCCTCTGGAGAAGGTGCCACGCATATAAATAGTTCACCTGTACAACCTTCAGTGACTCATTGAAGTCTCAACATTGTTCTGTCAGCTCTTCAGAGACCCCACTTTGAACTTAACAGGGATGTTCCCCTGTCAACCCTTGTAAGGTTGCCTTCCTAATCACCGTCACCTCTGTTTGACTTAGTGGCTTTTATGCAAGGAACCTTTTCTTATTGTTTACAAAGACAAGGTTGTCTTGAGGCCCAGACTCTCCCTGTCCAACACCAGTGCATCCCAAACAGATCTCCCTTCATTGTTTGAATGTGGTGAGAGCTGTTTATTATACAGCCACGTTATTATACTTCAACCTGGTCCTCGTTACACCATTTCTCATTGGTTCAGACAAATCATAATACAAGCCTGTAGGCTTAAGTATAAGGTTCCAGGTTTTCTGTCAAGGCACATTCTACTAGATCAGCGAGTGCTTTTTGGGCTTTTCGGCATCTGTTTCTCAGATTTGCAAATCTGCCAGCTGGTGGTATTCCTTCATATGTTCACTAAGTACTACCAGGTGGATGTACAGGCCTCAGCTGATGCAAGCTTTGGCTGTACCCTCTTGGTCTGCATTTAACCATCCCATTTGTCTTTGAATCGCTTATGATCTCCCTAATGATAAAACAAGATTTTTCTCTCCCGTTCATTGAAGGACACAGGGCAACAGATCATAAATCCTGAATGGTAGGGTATATCGCCACCTGCAGGAGTAGGACGCTAGGCACATAACTAAAAGACAAGACAGCCTAGGGGTGGCCCCTGCTGGTGGCCCAACCCCTCACTTGCTGACAAGTCTCCCAGTTTTTTGCCTAGCGTCAGGAGTAAGGAGCTAAAAAAAATTTCTCTGGAGAATTATTTTCCTTTTCTTCCATTTGACATGATTTTTCTTCTAGCAAGTGTCCCCATGGCGACAGGCTGGACGACTGTAGATCCTTGTAGTCTCCCCTGGGTGACCAACGAGCGCATGCAGACTCTGCTACGTCGTTCTCCTACCGGTACCCTGCTTATCCTGGCGATGGTTTCCTGTCTTCCCTAGTGTGGGTATGTATGTGGCGTCTCCGGTGGATGTCCTGAGGACCTGGATCTGAGGTAAGCTGGAGGCTGCGCTGTTCCCACAGCTGCAGCCTCCTGTGTCCTCCCCTCCCTCCCTCCTACCTACGTGGTGCTGGCTCCAGTGCTTTTGTAGGAAAAGGACACAGCGTGCAGAGCTCCTCCACCTTGCAGGGTCGGATGTTTGGGCCGGAACATACGATGAGGGTCGTGAGTTGCTGGGGGTGCCTCTTTCCTTTTGCCTGGTGGTCTCTGGTCTGTGGGGTGGTTTTTGCTGCGGGTAGGCAATGAATCGCAGGGATGACTCTCCTGCATTGCCTTGTGAGGGTTGTGGGCTGTGCTCTGCGGACCCCTCTAGATCCCCTCTTTGTGCGTCCTGTACGCCTACGCTGCTTTGCCTGTCGCCAGTGCGTCCCTCCGGTTCTTCAGGGGTGGTGGGTGGTACCGCGGGTACCGCATTGTCCCTGGAATCTTTTTCCTCTGTCATGGATGGGTTTGTGATGCGCATGGAGCGCGCCTTGACGCAGCGCCCACCTAGGAAGCGGGCTCTGCTCTTGCCGTCCCCTGCATTGTCAGGGGAGTCCGAAGAGGAGGGGGAACTACCCACGATGTCGCCTCATCCGCATCCGGGTGATTCCTCACATCCTGATTCGGCCAGTGAGGATGAGGCTGCGTCTACGCTCCTGGTCCAGGAACGTGAAACGGTTTCGGCGCTGGTTCGCGATGTCGGGGAGACCCTTAAAATTGAGGATGTTGCCAGCACTTCCGCGCTGCCGCACGTGCAGTTTGGAACGCATAAGAGTAGGCGTTCTGCCAAGGTGTTTTCTTAATCACCTTTTTTGATGATTTCATTTATAAGGAGTGGAAACGGCCTACCAAGTCCTTTGCGGTTCTCGGTTCGCTACCCCTTCGAAGAGGCCTTTGTGTCTAAATGGTCTTCTCCGCCGGTGGTGGACCCGCCGGTCTCTCGTTTGAACAAAGCCACGGTTATTCCGGTGCATTCTTCGTCCTTTTAAGGATCCTTCCGATAGGAAGGCCGAGACGCTTTTGCGGTCTCTGTCTCGGGCGCTCTCATGCGTCCGGTCTTGGCTTCGGCTTTGGTCTCTCAGACTCTAACTTAGTGGGCTAAGATTTTACATTAGGGTCTTGCGGAGGAGAACGTCTCCCCCGCTTTCGTGGAACCGTGCAGGGTCGTTGCTCGCCGGAGGAGTCCCGTCTGTCGATAAATGTGTTGGAACTTCGGGCGATTCGCCTTTCTCTCCTTCATTGGTCGGCCCGGCTCCAGGGTCTGGCGGTCCGGGTCCAGTCGGACAACGCCACTGCAGTCCAACAACCACCAGGGCAGCCCAAGTCGGACAACCACCAGGGCAGCCCAAAAAGCGTGGCCGCGGGTCGAGAGGTGTTCGGGATTCTCTCCTGGGCGGAAAATCGAGTCCTGGCTCTCTCGGCGGTCTACTTCCCGGGAGTGGACAATTGGCAGGCCGATTACCTCAGTCGACAGTCGGTGGATCCGGGGGAGTGGTCTCTGCACCCGAAGGTTTTTCAGCAGCTCTGTCGTCGCTGGGTCTTCTGGCGTCTCTGTTCAACCGGAAGGTGGACAGGTTTGTGGCCCGGGCCCTGGACGGAGGACGTGGATGCCCTGGTGGCTCCTTGGGGTCATTACGGTCTAATTTACGCCTTTCCTCCACTGTATCTGTTGCCTCGGCTGCTGCGTCGGATCGCGGTCGAGGGAGTCACCGTTGTCCTCGTGGCCTTGGAGGGCGTGGTACGCGGACGTGGTTCAGATGGTGGTGGACGCCATCAAAGCCAGCCAGTTGCTGGCTTTGATGGCGTGGCTGTTGAGAGCCGGGTCCTGAAGGAACCGGGGGTTGTCCGATGCGGTCATCTCCACTATGCTCAGGGCGCGTAAAGCGGTCTCTCTGAGAATTTACCATCGTACTTGGAGGGCCTATTTTGCCTGGTGAGGCTGGGGCCCTGTCCTCGTGTTCTCAGTCAGCAGAATTCTTGCAGCGCGGGGTGGCCCAGGGGCTGGCCTTGAGTACTGTGAAGGGCCAAATCTCGGCCTTGGCGATGCTTTTCCAGCGGCCTCTGGCGTCTTACGCTCTGGTTCACACCTTTGTTCAGGGGGTGACGCGCATTGCTCCCCCCGTCCGCTCGCCTCTGGCGCCGTGGGACCTGAATCTTGTGCTTTCCGTGTTGCAGGAATCTCCCTTTGAGCCTCTTCGGGAGATTCCGCTTTTGTCCGTGTCGCAGAAGGTGGCCTTTTTGGTGGCCATCACTTCTATGTGGCGGGTGTCGGAATTGGCTGCCTTCCTGCCTAAGGTTGTGTCGGCATTCCATCTGAATGAGGACATGGTCTTACCTTCCCTGTGCCCGAAGCCGGTTCATAGGAAGGAACGTGCGCTCCACTGTTTGGATGTGGTTCGCGCTCTTCGTGTCTTATTTGGAAGTTATGGCTTCTTTTCGTGCGACGGACTCCTTGTTCGTGCTGGCGGAGGGCCCTTTTGGTTGTTGTTGCCCATCCCTCAGTGTGTACTGCTTGGTGACGTCCCTACCATTCAGGATCTACGATCTGTTGCCCTGTGTCCTTCAATGAACGGGAGAGAAAATAGGATTTTTGTACTCACCGTAAAATCCTTTTCTCTCCGTTCATTGAAGGACACAGGTCCCGCCCTCTTTTATGGGGTGTACACTCCTAACTGCTTGTTACTAACTGGAGACTTGTCAGCAAGTGAGGGGTTGGGCCACCAGCAGGGGCCGCCCCTAGGCTGTCTTGTCTTTTTAGTTATGTGCCTAGCGTCCTACTCCTGCAGGTGGCGATATACCCTACCATTCAGGATCTACGATCTGTTGCCCTGTGTCTTTCAGTGAACGGAGAGAAAAGGATTTTACGGTGAGTACAAAAATCCTATTTTTATTTATTATTGGAGTCCATGAAATTCCTACCACCCCACTTTTTTATGATCTAAACCTTGTACTGCTTTTCTACAAAACTGGAAAGCAAAAAACCCCTCACACTTCCACCATGCTTCAGTGTCCCAGGGGCGTGGAAATTAATTAAAAAAAAAATACTTGTCCAAGGACTAAAGTGAGGGCCCGATCTACTTGGCCCTCACGACGATCTACGTACTTGTGATACAAAAAATAATCTTAACCAAAACTGTATTTAACGGTGGTAATTTGCAAGCGAAATTCAGAATACATGGCACAGGGCAGCATGGGGTACAGATAGTACACCTGTAACGGTGGATGGGAAGGACTATTCGCCGAAAGGTAAGTATAGCGGGGGCTGGGGGGAGAGCCAGATGTGAGCGGGTAATTCCATTTTCCCAAATTACTTGGGAAAGTGAACTTACCCTTTAATACACATTGTTTGTGTTTTAGAGACTGCTGCTGCTCCACTACCACAATGACACAAAGTGGAATGGGGGCAGCACACACAATGCCCTACACGTGCCTTTATTCAGATGCAGATGGCGGGGGCAGTGGGGCTGGTTTTTTTTTTTTTTTTTAAATCCTTTTTTACTTTTTTCATTTTACTTTTTTCAATTTTAATTTTTTTTGCACTTAGCTTTATTGCTATCACACAGGGGCTAACAATCAGGCTGCTTACAAGTGATCTTGAGAGGCTGTGCAGCCGCTCGCGATCACTTGTACAAAACGGCTCCACCTCTACATATAGCCCTGCTGCTTGCCTGAAGCAGGGCTAAATGTAGAAAAAAAACTACCTGCCTGAAGCTGGGTGTCGGGCGATAGGAATTCCATACCCCTAGGTGTCAAATTCCGCCTGTAAAAAAAAAAAAAAAACAACTAAAATAAAAATTAACTTGCAAAGAGCTTTAAATACCTGGTGGTACTGCCAGCCTCTTATGTGCTCGCAAGCTTCCTTTGCTAGTGCCAATCCAGACCAGTGATAACATGCACGGTCGATGTTCCCAAGCAGACGGCAGGACACTGCACAGCAAGCCTGCATTCCCATAGTTAGCCTGTGACATTACAAGCTGACACGCGTGTAGCTCAGTCCTTCCTCTAGTAATTGTCAGTGGGTCCTGCTGGAGACCTGCTCTTTAGTGCTACACTATGCAGATTAGGAAATGGAGCTGAGCCAACTGATTGTGAGCACTTTGGAGGATGAAAAAAGAAACTACTTGATTGGCTGAATGCTGCGGGCACAACCTTGACCCCCACCATCATGTGACCACCACTGAAAAATGGCATTTACAAACCCCAAATTTTTTAAAAAAGGCCTCGTAATGATTGCATTTTTTTGGATTTTTTTTTTTTAATCTTGATTTGACTTACATTTTAACTAATCCTGCTCTCAAACACTGCAAAAATATTTGTCGGATTCTCCAGCTGTATGCTTTTGTTAAAGCTGAGCTCCAGATATAAATAGTAATATACTTGTACTCGTGAAAATGCCCCAAATCTTAAGGCCGATACCAGCCCTTTAAATTTTTAAAGCTGTTCGGCTACCTGAATTCCAGCACTTGCTGGGGACTTCAAGCAGCCTGCTGGGTTACCTGAGACAGCTGTCTTTGACGGTGCCTGTCTAGCCCCAGGTCTCCTCCTTCCCGATGCCCACAGAAACGGGAACAGCACCAGACAGCCCTGGAGACTGGCACTTGCATGCTGAGACTAGCAGAGCACTGGGCTGATTTATTATATGGATGTGCGAACAGCTGCCTTCTCTCTCCCAGAGGGGGAAAGGAACGGAGGCAGTAAAGCTCAGGCTGTCTATTGTGCTGTGAGTAGGGATGTCCGATACCACTTTTTCAGGACCAAGTACCTTCCCTCATGTACTTGCCGATACCAATTTCAGATACTTTTTTTTTATTTTTTTATTATTATTTAAAGGGACAGGTGACTTTAAATGATCCCTAGTAAACTACATGTTATGTACTATGGATCATGATTTAACCTATTCATGTTAGCAGGGTACAATTGTACATCTATTGCTGTAATGTAGTGGAGGCGTGTGCTGTACATATGTACTACATATACATTACACACGTCCAGTACACTATAGCAATAGATTTACAGCCAGTCCCTTCCCAGCTTCCCTCACTCACAAATTCACTCTGATCCCTGTTGCCTCACACGGTGCCTCTCTTAGTCGGCGCTGGGCAGGATCGTTGCATCGCGTCTCGGTGCTCCGCTTGTGGGAAGCGCTCACAATTCTGCCCTGCTAACATGAATAGGTTAAATCATGATCAATAGTACACATGTCCCGTACACTGCAGTAACAGAGTTACAATTATCCCCTGCTAACATGAAGAGGTTAAATGATCCGTAGTACATAATATGTAGTTGTACTATAGTTTCTTTAACCTATTCATGTTAGCAGTGAATCATTGTAAATCTATTACTGCAGTGTACGGGACATGAGTACAGATAGAATGCACTGCAGCAATAGATATACAATTCTGCACTGCTAACATGAATGGGTTAAATGATCCGTAGTACAACTACATATTATGTACTACGCATCATTTGACCCATTCATATTAGCAGGGGATGATTGTAAATCTATTGTTGCAGTGCATTCTATATGTAGTATATAGTACATGTACATATAGAATGCACTGCAACAATAGATTTACAATTATCCTCTGCTAACATGAATGGGTTAAGTGATCCATAGTACAGGTCTACATATGGATCATTTAATCCATTCATGCAGAGGATAATTGTAAATCTATGGTCTCCAGTGTATTAGCAATGTGTACCCTATATGTATTACATATAGGGTACGCACTGCTAATACGCTGGAGACCATAGATTTACAATTAGTCCCTGCTTTAATAGCGCCCCTTTCCCTCACTCACTGTGCGGGAGAGCAGCGGCGAGTCAGCGCTGGTCCGGTGGGAGGAGCTCCAGATGGGGTCCTAATTTAGCTGGCCCAGAGGTACCGGCCAGCTAAATTAGGACCCCCACCTGGAACTCCTCCCACTTTGGCGCTATGCATCGGGGCATTTTGACAAGTACTTGTCAAAATGCACTGTATTGGGCCCGATTCCGATGCTAGCATCTAACCTGTAGATCCGCAGCCGATGTGACACTACAAGTCCCAGCATGGACCCAGCAGTCTGTAAATGCTGGGACTTGGAGTCCTGCAACTGCAGAGGAGACTCGTGTTCCCCAATTTGCTGTGTGATCCTCTGCAGAATAGGTGATCGCACAGGAACGGGTTGCTGTATAGGAGCTGTATTATCTACATTGGGACGTTTGGGATGAATTTAGCATTCGTACCCCTCCCCATTATGAGTTGGAAATCAGGCAATGCTGCTGTTATGCGGAATGGATTCAGCGCTGATTGGAGGCCATGTACAATGTATGGAAAGTTTCAAGTGTTTTCCTGTATGTGCTCTGGATAGAGATGCCTGTATACTCCATTGTATATCCGATCCATGTGTTTACGGAACTTGGCCAGTCCATACATGTCCGTGTGACAGATCTCTAGCATGACTGCTCTGTACACTGCCATGTGTGTTCCTCAGTGTATACACTGCATTCTGATCATGCTGGCAAATGCAAACCTTTAACTATGCTTTTAATACAGTCTTTAATGACTGATCCAGCAAGTTTAAATGACAGTAATATTTGCACTTGTCATGCAGTTTATTATGACATGTCATCTTAGCATTAACTGGAGCCAATGTCACCATCTTCTTATGTAGGTTATCACGTTATAATAGTGAACGTCCACCTTTTTAAGAATGTGCTGATACCAATACTGGTACCTAAAATCATTAGTTTGTATTGTCCCTTTTAAGAAAAAGTATTGCTAATTGCTATCGGCAAGTAATATATTAGGGATGCCCTGAAATTTCAGCCTCTGAAACACATCGGCCGAAAATGGCACTTTGGGCTAAATGCCGAAAGTGACATCTTTTGGCTGAAATTGCGGTGCATCCGTAGTGTCTCTCCTCCCTGCTGGGTGCTGCTTTTTGTGCCCTCTGACACAGAGCAGCATCCAGCGGGGATGCGAGCTCTGTGAGCGTGTTACAGGAGGCTGAGCTTTCCTCCCCGCACCGCCCGCTCAGCCTCCTGTGACCGAGTCAGGATGGAGTGTGGTATATAAACATTCGGTGATCACTGAATGTAAATAACTGGACATAGTTTGATTTACTGTGTACCAGTTATGAATAAAGAGGAAGTTATCTAAATCACTTCCTGTTCATTCATAATTGTGTACATAGTAACTCACACTAAAGCCACATTTTATGAATGAACAGGAACCTACAGTATAGAGGCTTCCTGTTATTCAGTGCCGGGCTGCAGAAAAAAAAAGAATGAGGACTCTGTGTCCTTAATCTTATTGTAAAAGGGAAATATCAGGGGTCTGTTTTAGGCCCCTAAAATTTCCCCAAAGCCCCCAACAGTAAAGTTTAAAAAATAAAAATATATATTAAAAAATTAGTTTAGAAAAAATAAGTAAATATTTGAAAAAGGTTAGAAAAAAAATAATTTTCGGTTTTGGCCTGACATTTTTTTTACATTTTCATTTCGATCTCAAAATTTCATTTCTGTGCACTGCTAAAATATTTATAGATTTTGTGTGTAAGTAAGAGCAGTTTAGAGGTTTGTACATTTCTTTTTAATATGGTCAGCATTAGAAAATCGCAGTTTAATATTTATTCGTTAATATTGTATATTTATGTATTGGGGGGTCATTTATCAAGCTGTTAAGTGACACAATAAGATGCATACAAGAGACTGCCTACCTCTTCCCCAGGTTTATAGTGTATTTGCATGCTTGTAATCCTGGGCAGACAACTGTGACAGATTTGCAAAGCTCCACAACACATTTATTACTGAAGATGAGATTTTCACTGTAAACAGATGACACACAAAGTGGTCAAGGTCCAGTTTCATTCTGTCACAGTGCTACATTAGAGCTAAGGTAATACTAAACTAGTTAGTATTGTGAAACAATATTGTGCTGAGCTAATAAGCATACATACTAAATAAATTGAAACATATATAAATGAGTCACATATATGAGCCTTCAAACAAATGAGGCATAGAAAATATCTACACACAGACAAAAAAGCAATATAGACAAAAAAAGTCCCAGAAAAAACTGAACTGCGCATGCGGCCGCCCGAGACATTTTCAGATGTTCGGATGGGGAGTGCGCGGCGAAGACCCAGGTAAGTTTAAACCTATTAAAAAAAATTAAAAAAAACTTTTGACGTTTTTGCGTATATCTATTGCTTGCTAGCAGTAGATATATGCAAATTAGTGAGGGTTTAATAACCCTTTAAGCTTACATTTGCACCTACGACTAAACAAATTGGAGGAGTGTATAACACCCGCACCACCACCTTGCCTGCCAGTTGAAGGCACCTCCATAGTTTGAGAGTCTCACCTGACAAAGGGTTCTGTCTTAAAATTTGTCTCTACATTTTGAAGGTCCATTTTGTAAATTAACATTTTTGGGATTTACTTTTGCCTTTTTTATACCAGGGAAAGAGATAGAAGAGTGCGAGAGAGACTTTTCATGATGCGTGAAAGAGAAGAACGAGAGAGATTAAGAAGAGAACGTGTCAGACTTCAGTTTGAAAGGGAAAGACTTGACAGGGAGCGAATGGAACGAGAGAGATTGGAAAGAGAGAGAATGCGAATAGAGGAAGAGAGGCGCATCGAGCAAGAACGTATCCAGAGAGAGAGAGAAGAATTGCGCCGCCAGCAGGAGCGTTTGCGCTATGAGCAGGACCGCCGAGGGATAAGAAGGCCTTATGATGTGGATGCAAGGTAAAATGTTAATGTACTTTAACCTATTTTCTGAGATACTGGTTAATTGCTTATTATACAGTTTCCTTATTTTAGCAAGAGATCATAGTTTAGTTTCTTGGTAAATTGTATGTATTGCAAGGATCTTTTTTTTTTTTTTTTTTTTTAAAGATTTCGAATAATTGTGTTGTTTGAAAGTAATTTTTTTTTTTTTTTTTTTTTTTTAAGATTCAGATTTTTTTTTGTTTTGTTCTAGAGTCTCCTTTTCCAAAGCCTATCTAAACCCAAACATAATCATGGAATACATTGCAAATTACCAGTCCTTAGATGAGGTGGCTCCCCCCCCCCACACTTGGTAATCCTGTAAATCAGTGTGCAACCTCAGGACCCACATTTTGTCTTTGGTCATTAAGTCTCGACCCAAGTCGCACTGCATTAGAACGCACGGCATTGCGGTACCGTGCATTCCAGTGTGGGCAATCGAACTGTGGGTAGGAGGTGCGTTTTGAGTACCATTTAAATGAATGGCAACGCAACATACCTCCCACACCACAACACGTAGTAGGTGTGATTGCGTGGTACGGTGGGTTAATCGCGCAGGACTGTGCAATTTAATGCACTGTACTAATGTGAACGGGCCCCCCAAAACACTCGCATACATACACAACCACAGACACACTCGCATTCTAATACACACATTAAAAAAAACAAAAACTTTTTTTAAGGTCCACTCAGTCTCCCTACCTTACGGGGTGGAGTGGATCCTCAGCCTGGGGTCCAATATGGGCTGCTCTGCTGTGTCGGAGCTTCATCCATATGTTCATTGCTTGTACAGCTCCCTTGCACACCCTGTAGAGGTGCTGGGAGCCAGAATGTGACGTCACTCTGGTCCAGGCCCCTCTGCGGGACACATGAGGCAGCTGTAAGCAATGCATGCATGGATGGAGCTCCCTCGTAGCCATAGCCCCATCCTATCCCACGTCAAGCTGACACTGCGCTGGGCAGCATATTCTGAATGGCTGCTTGGCACCGGAAAACACACAGTACTGTGCTGGGGGAGGCTGAGGAGCCTCTCACCTAGAAAAGTGGAAGGCATGCAGCGACCCACTGAACACGGGGTCACGACCCACCAGTTGAGAACCAAGGCTGTAAATAACACACTTCCTGTCCAGCATGGCTGCACTCTTATTCCACTGTATCTAAATGGAGCCATGGTTGTCTCCCAGGTTGGATGTCAAACATGCCTTCATCTCCATTACGTGGAGGTTTTGGGGATTATTCCTTTACAAGAGTTCGGATCACGGGAAGTGACCAGGACGCTGCATTTATGGCAAGATTAAACTGTATTTTCTGTAATTGTTGAAAATGATTTTAGCCTGAAAAAATAAAAAAAAACGTTTGCACGCCAAAGCTGCAATATATAACATTTTTATTTTTGGGTTTTAGTTATCCGTTAATCTAACATGCCTGTGCTTGTTGGATGATGAGCTGTTATCCCTTTTTAAATATTGGTACCACATTTACTTTGCACCAACCCATTGGTACCAGACATTAAAACGTTTTTTATAAGCTGGAAACAATGGACTAGAAATAACTGATCCCAACTCTTTAATGACCTGTACGTGCAATTTTGTATAATATTTTCTGGATCAATGTCAAACTGCTGTGGTGCATCTGAAATGCTTGTATTGTAGATCAGCACCACCACTTTTGTATACGTAGAGCTAAAGAAAATGTTTAATAGGTTTCCATCTGTTCCATCTGACCTAGTGTTCTTACTATTATCACTACAGATTTTGTGGGATTTTACTTACTCTTTAGTTCAATAAAAGTCCAAGTAGTCATGCAGTGTCCTCTGCTGCAGTGAACAAAGTAGGCAGACACTCCCAGAAGTGTCAATTTCTGCCAGACGTTTGGCAAGGTATTTAAATGCTGTTTTGCAAATGTATTTGAACTTTTTTTTTTTTTTAAACAGTCTATTCAACTATTTAGTAGCCTCTTTGTTTTCATTTTTGTTGCCGTTTTTTTTTTTTGCTCATTTATTTTTCTTTGAAAAACTGAAGGAAGTCCTTTCACATAAAGACACATAAAGGTCACATAAAAAGTAATAAACTTATGTGACTACGTAGGTTTTGTTTTTAGTTTTAAAATTTAGTTTTAAAATGAATACATTGCAATATGTTTACTTAAAATCAAACTGAAATGTTCCATTCATACTCTGATTTTTGTTGACAATATTTCCTCCCAACATGTGTTTTAAACAGTGTCTCTTGGCATTGCAATGATGGCTCTCTTAAATACCCACCAAAAGTGTTTTAGCACCATCACACACTGTCAACAAGGCCACCTTTTACACTCCTTTTTAAATAGTTTCTCACACACACTACTAGATGTATTACAGAACGATAATATATTTTCCATCCAACATTCTGTAATATTCCTTCCTGGGGTTTTCTTCATCCATCAAAACTTAAGCTGTTTTATCAAGCTGCCTTTCAAGCCTCTAACTGTGGTTTTTATGAGGTTTCGGTATATTTTTGTTCTTTTGTTTAGAAGAGATGAGCCATACTGGCCAGATTCAAAACGAATGGCTTTGGATGATCGCTATCGAGATTTTGGAAGAACAGACAGATTTAATGATTTCGAGAATAGAGATCGTGGTCGATATATGGATCATATGCACCTGGACAGGTAATATAGAAACATGTTTCTCTTCCAGCATTTAGTTAGGGGGTCAAAGGCAGTAGTCTTCTACTGATAAAGCTACTGCCTCTAGAACAGGGGTGCCCACAAGGTCGATCGCGATCTACCAGTCGATCGCATAGCGATCACTGGTAGATCGCCATGTCCTCTCCTCCCGCCGCTTCTCTGGATCCCCGCTGAGGAGATCCGAGAAGAAGTGAAGGAACCGGCGGCGGGGGAGGACGGAGCCGCTGTCACAGAACTAATGCAGAGCGGTGAGGAGAGAGAGAGAGAGACGCTCGGCCAGGATCTGACAGCCGGCGCCTCTCTCCCCCCTCACTGCTCGTCCTTTTTTTTCTATGTGTCCCCAGTTATAAATGAATGAACAGGATGTGATTTACATCACGTCCGTTCTTTCATGAGTTTCTCAATGGGGAGAAGCACTCTGTACAGAGGCTCCTCCCCATTCAGAAACTGCTTGATAGTAAAATATTTTCTGAATGAATGGGAAGCCTCTTTGCTTTCCATTCATTTAGAATAGAGGCTGCAGAAAAAGAGATTGAGGACTTTGTGTCCTCAATTTCTTTTTCTTTTTTAAAAGGGAAATATCAGGGGGCTTTTTAGACCCCTAATATTTCCCCGAAGCCCCCCCAAGAGTAAAAAAAAAAAAATTACGAAAATTTTAAAAAAATAAAAATAAATAATGAAAATAAAATAAAAAAATAGTAAAAAATAAATTTAAAAAACGTTGTTTTTTTTCTTGCCTCAGGCGCAAAAGGAGCTGGCTACGGCTATGCTCCCGTGGTGCTCGTGCGGCTGCCGGCTGAATGTGTCAGACGCTGCAGATGGAAAGGTGCAGGACACCCCATGTGCAACGTCGGCCACGGGAGGACAGGACGCCGGGGCATGTAGGGCGCACTGGAATGTAAGCCGGCCGACTCCCTGCGTTCAGGTGCGGGAGGGGGTGTGGAGCTGTATTGAAGTCAATGGCATCGCCCACATTGCGATCGCCCGCACTCGGAACGCAGGCACATTAGTGCCTGCATTCCGGTCCAGTGCGATCTGCAAAAATAGTGCTTGCAGCATTTTTGCGGATCGCACTGGACTGGAACACAGGCACTAATGCAGGCGATCGCACTGTGGGCGAGGGGCCTGCCTGCGGAGCCTGGCTGCGGTGCCATTGACTTCAATGCACCGCCACGCCCCCTCCCACCCCTGAATGCAGGTGTTTTTTCGTTGGTAGATCTCAATGAGCTTGTCATTTGAAAAGTAGATCTCCAGACGAAAAGTAGTGGGCGCCCCTGCTCTAGAAGGTTGCACATTGGGCATATCAAAGGGAACAGCTTTATGTGTTTTTATGCATTCTACTGCACATGTTTGCTGAAGAACATAGCCCAACTGACATGGTTTGAACAGGTCCTAAGACTTTCAAGCCAAATTTTCAATATCTACTGGCCGTTTCATCTTACAGGATATCCAGATCCCGGATATTCACCCCAACAGCCATATGGGACTTTTGATTTGCATATTCAGTGCAGTGGCCTACTGCTCTTCCCATGCAGTACCAGATCCCCAGATGAGAATTGTCGCTGCTACTTGGTTTACTGCTCATCCTACACCCCCAGATTCGAATATGCACTGTATGGCTGTCCTATTCTGCATCTGTCATACTGGTCTCCCAGAGCTGGATATTCATTCCAGTGGCCCCACTAGGTTCAGCACCATGCTAGAGAGACAGTATAATCACTCACTGCTGTATCTCTTAGTGGTTCGAGCAATGGCTTTTTTCCATGCTTTCAGTGTGAGGGATCATCTAGTACAGGTGGTGAAATTCACATTTGGAAAGTGTGGTAGTCTACATCAGTTCAGCTGCTGTGGTGCTTCAGAGAGTACTTTATTTCAAATGTTTTTCTGCAGGCCAGACATCGAAAAAATCCAATCTCTAGCTTCCTCTTACAGGGAAAGGCTATTTGGGACTTCTCAGGATGCCATCTTGAAGGATGGCAGTGTTGGGGAAAAGCACGCCACTAAAGCTGGCCATACACCTTAAGATTATTATTCGATTTTCTTTTGTCCCATCATCGAACTCCGTACGTTTTCCACTCGAGTACTCCATGTACAGACCAATGTTGGTTTTGATTATGGTTCGTTAGCAATACTAACTGGCTGAATTTCGTCAATCAACCAAACAGATTTTCGTTTGTGCATTGTTCATGTTGCGATTTTTGGTTTTTTTCTGAACGAAAACGCCACTAATCCATTATTTATTTTTTGTACGATTGGAAAAAAATTTCCACACTGACTCTTGATTTGGGAGGGTCTGGTTCGTTAAGGGGGCCGTTCACACCACTGATGCAGTGCGTTACGGCACGATTCTGCCCAGAACGCACTGCATCGCGGCCGGCTAACTTTTGTGTGGCAGGAGGGGGCGTGGCGGGCAATTGAATGGCACTGTGGCCACGCCCTCCGTCCGCAATGCGACAGGCCACACTGGATTGCAAGGCACATTATGCCTGCGGTCCGGTCCGATCAAAATAGTGCTTGCAGCATTTTGATCGCATAATGTGCGAACCCGTACAGCCGATCTCATTGCGGCCGGGGGGCGTGGCTATGGTGCTGGGCAGTGCGTTCCAGGCCAGAATCGGACCTGAAACGCTCTGCTTATGGTGTGATCTAACCCCAAGTGTCTCGCACGAAAACTTCTATTGCTAGGGATGCTGAAAATGTTTTTTTTACCTGCATCTCAATGCAGACTTTTGAAAAGTCCCCCCCCCCCCCCCCCTTTTTATATTGTTTTCCTCTTGGAACCCTCATGACAGTTACTGAGGGTAAGGAAGATGGCGTGGAAGCCGCTATCCCTCTGATAATTTTCCAGTAGAGGAAGGAGTATCTTTTGGAACCTTCTTGAGAGATATAACTTTTTAGACATTTTAGGAAGTGGTTGATTGTTACATGCTCAGGGCAAGTACTGATACTCAGTTATCAGGGGAATATGTACAGCAGTACCACCAAAAGTGTTTTAGCACTATCACACACTGTCAACAAGGCCACCTTTTACACTCCTTTTTAAATAGTTTCTCACACACTACTAGATGGATATTCTAGATCGATAATATATTTTCCATCCAAAATTCTGTAATATTCCTTCCTGGGGTTTACTTCATCCATCAAAACTTAAGCTGTTTTATCAAGCTGCCTTTCAAACCTCTAACTGTAGTTTTTATAAAGTTTCGGTATATTTTTGTCCTTTGTTTAGAAACAACAAAAGGGGAAGAGATGAGCCATACTGGCCAGATTCAAGTGTACATTCCAAGTGTAGTCCAAGTGTACATTCTGGATTCTATTCCACTACATGCCTTGGGCCTTGAGCAAGATCCTTGCTTGCATATCCCCATCTTGCTAGTGTGGATGTGCTCGCATTTCATTTTCATAGTGGAATACCTGGAAGACCTTCTACTAGGTGAACACTGAACAGTTTGCGAAGATGTTATCTGTTATTGGCCAACAAGTCAGACTCTACAGAGGTTCGTTAGGTCCTGAACCCCCAGAAGTCAGCTAGAGATCCTACTAGCTGGTTGTAATACCTGGGCTTATATTTGGGCACCGCTCAAGCCAGAATGTTCTGTTCCCAGGAGAATTTCAGTCTGTCTGCTTCGACGCCAGCTCTATAGTCCAGCAGCTCTCCAACTTTCCTTTTGTATGAGGGTTTGGGGTTTGATGGTAGCCTCCTTTGGGACAGATCTGTATGCCCAATTCCATTCCTGTTTGTTTACTTAACGTTCGGTCTGCATGAGACTAGAGGCCGCAAGTTTCTGGACCTACTGAGATGCTTGACACTCGAGTGGTCTCTGGTTAGTGGCTTAGAGGATCCAGCCCTGGAGTTGGGTATACCTCTTCCTCCATTGGGCTCAAAGTAACTTACGATTGTTACGAACCGGATGGATTGGAGAGGGGTCCTGGACACCCTTTTTTGTGCAGAGAGCTAGAAGACTCTTGTTTTATTATTGAAATGCTGGCATTCTGAGCATGCCAGCATTTTGATCATCCCTTTCATTAGAGCTGCAACAATTAATCGACTAAGTCGATTATAATCGATGATGGAAAACGTTGTCAACGTTTTCCCATCATCGATTAGTTTGCCTGCTTGCAGCGCGCCGCACGACACTTCTCCTCCCTGGAGGGCTTCCAGCTACCGCACACGCACAGCAGCCACGTTGCTCCACCCTACCTGAGTCCGGGGCGGCTTCACTGGGAGGACAGGCTTCCTGCTGACGTTGCAGACGCCAAGCCGCCAATGGCGTGCCTCGTCAAATCAGAGCTTCTCTTGTCATGCTGTGCGTGCAGCGTTGATGTCTGAACCCCGTGAGCAAGGTTAGTATTGCGTATGAAAATGTACATGGTCACCGGAGGAGAATCTGAGAGCACTGAGCCCATATGACAGGGGCTGTTCCGGTCCCTGGGAAATGGGGACATTATTAGTAGAGGGGAGATGTTTCCATGCTGTACTAACTTCCTGCCTGGTAATGGTACTATTGCTGGGATTTGTTGTATTCCTCTATAGCTGGTGTTATACTGCATTGCGCCGTATAATCATTTATTATACAGCGCAATGCAGAATAACGCCTGCTACAGAGGACTACAAATTCCAGCAATAGTACATTATAGTATAATGTACTATTGCTGGGATTGGCTGTATTACTCTATAGCTGCTGGTATTGTGCTGTATAATGTACTATTGTACTATATTGCACACCACACTTTTTTTTTTTTTTTTACTTCCCCCGTTCCAAGCTTGCTCCTGTGACAGACTACAATCTCAATACAAACTAGTAGTCCATCACTGGAGGTTTTTTTTTTTTTTTATCCGATTCATCGAACTCAACTAATCGATTTTGAAAATAATCGTTAGCTGCAGCCCTACCTTTCATGCTGGACATTTCAGCTGTAGTCCTCTTATCGGGATTCAGCCACAGCCGTGGCCTACATCAGCTATCAGGGAAGCAGAAATCTTGCTTCTTTAAGGGCCCATTCACACCACATCTAGATAATCTCCAGACCAGATTGTTTCCGGACCCAAAATGCATCCTAATGTAGCCCAATGCTATTTCTGGCCTCTGTTCACCCCAGCGCAGTCCGTTCCAGACCAGAAGAGAAAAATACTGCTTGTCTCATTTTTGCATCCCTTATTAGGTGACCAAGCAACAAACTTACTGGACACCTATTGTTTTTTGAAGATTATAATTTTCTATTATTCCGCTCTTTTGTCAAATGCCTGTATTATTATTACAGGCATTTGACCAACGTTGCACTTATGTGCAACGTTGGTCAAAAACTCATAAAACTTGGTACAATGGCAGAGCTCTATGCTCTGCAGAACTTAGTGCAATGTAAAGGTTATAGGTCACCTAATGCGGCAGCAATCTTGGTTTTTGCGACAATTTTTTTGATCCTAATAGGTTGGACTTGATGGACTAATGTCTTTATTCAACCTCAAATACTATGTAACTATGTATCATGTTTGTGTTATACGTCTATTGGCCACATGGTTTGGCAGCCATGTTGGGTTGTGCAATATTCTGCAAACAACTTCATCTCTGAAACCATTTATCATGGTTGTAAAAACAGGTCCAATCCCAAAAGCAATATGGCTGCTGCAAGCCAGTGGTATTTAGATAGTGTTATTATGGCCTTTTTTCTAAAGTTTTTAATAAGCACATTGGTGGGTATTTATCAAATCTGGAGCAGATTTGCACTGCAGCCAATCGGCTTCTATCTTTTTTAAATCTTACCTGAGCAAACTGAAAAGAGGTGGTGATTGGTTGCTATGGGCAAGTGCTCCAGATTCTGATTGCTCCAGTTTTGATAAATCCCCGCCTCTTTACTCAAAACTCATGCAAGTTGGCCCAATGGTAGAGTTCTATGCTTTGCCTAATCTTTAGCATCACAAAGGTCATAGGTCACATTCCCTGGCAGCCATCTTGGTTTGGGTGACCATATTCAGCTTCATATTCAAAGATCCGTTTCTCAAACTATTAAAGCTACAGATATGCAAATTGCTGTTTAGTTATGCTGTGATCTACACTCAGAACTGATTATTACAAGTCAATTGACAACATAGTTTGGCGGCCATATTGAATTGTCTAAAATTCTACAAATATTATTATTTTGATGCTCCTTTTTTCAAATGCTAATTATAACCACACCGTTATTTAAAAATTCATGAAATTTGACATCTTGGTTTTAGCAAACATATTTCGGGCAATATTAACCACTTGAAGACCGGGGTGTCTCACCCCCTTCCTGGCCAGGCCATTTTTCAGTATTCAGCGCTGCGGTACTTTGACTGACGTTTATTCCGTCATGCAACGCTGTACTGATACGAATTTCATACCATTTTTTGGGGACACATAGAGCTTTCTTTTGGTGGTATTTAATCACCACTGGGGTTTTTATTTTTTACTATATAACAAAAAAAGTACCCTAAATTTTGAAAAAAAAACATGTTTCCCTATAAAATGTTATGAAACATTTATTTTCACCCCATTTTTTGGTATAATATAAAAGACGGGGTCACGTCGGGTAAATAGACACTAAACATGTCAACCTTTAAAATTGCGTGCGCCCGCAAAATCGCAGAAAACGACCGCCACCAAAATTGTCCATAGGCGACACTTTAAACGTTTTTACCGCTCATCAGTTTAGTGTTATCAGTGATTGATGGCCCTAAAATTATTGCTCTCACTCCGACGTTCGCGGCGATATGTAACATGTGCTGCATAATGGGCGCAATCGTCGTTTTCGTACATAGGCGCACCCGACGCATGTGTATGTGGGGGGGGGGCGGGGGACTTTAAAACATTTTTTGTGTTATTTTTTTTAATTATTATTTGTGAATATTTTTTTTAGCTTCTTTATTTTTTTTAATGCTGTAATTTTTTTTTTAACTTTTTTTAGACAACTTTATTGCTATAACATAGGGGATTAAGAAATCCCCTATGTAATAGCCAGTTCACCAAACAGGTCCTCTTTATGGAGACATCAGGGGTCTCCAAGACCTCTGATGTCACCTAGGGACCCCCACAGAAGCTGATGAAGCAGAGATCTGCTTCATCAGCTTCTCTCCGGTGTTCTGCACCGGAGAGTGACACTGAATGCAGGAAGTGATGTAATATACATCACTTCCTGCATTCGGGGACAGGAAGAGAGATCAAAGGGAAATCGAGTAATGATCTCCCTTTGATCTGCTGTTAGAGCGTCGCCGTGCCGGTCCCAGCCGCACCGGCCACATCGGATCACGGACCGGCAGCGGCGACGAGGAGACCGCGTGACAGAGGTACAGGGGGAGGGGGGGGGGGAGGCCGCACACCCGCAGCTCCTGCAAGTGATCGGGCGTCTCTAGAGACGCCTGATCGCTTGTATGTAAACAGCCATCGCTGGCTGTTTACATGCTCACAGTTTTGCCTCTCGTGTGCGCGCTGAGTGCCGCACACGAGAGGGGGGAGGGGCAGGACGTCTTAAGACGCCCTCCTAGCAGACTCCCGGCCGTGGACGTAAGGTGGTTAAAACATCTTTTTTTTTTCATAACCACTAAAGATTTACAACTTGCTATTTGAGGATATGCTGAGCTCTACAGTCATATATGTTCATTACAAGCCATTTGACCACATAGTTTAGCAGCCATATTGGATTGTGCAATATTTTACAATCATCTTTTTCTTTGAAACTGTTTGTTGGAACAATGTGAAATTTGGCACATATGTCCATGGGCACCTCCTCTACCACGGAGGATTAAAGCAAGTCCATGCCAAAATCAATATGTCCGCATTTTTTGTTGCAGCCCAGGTTGTGGGTGTTCTCTTCCCTTCATGGAAATTTTATGGTTTCACCTCGTTTTGGTTGGGTGTTGGTTGATCACCTTCTTGCTTGTTTAGTTTTGGTGCCACTTCCATGTGGAGTCATTCCTTCTGGTAGTGACCTTTCTCAGTTTTCAGCATCAGCCTGAATCTCTGTGCCCTCCCTTTGGTTGTGTTGGCTGGTTCCCCCTATCTGGTAGGAGGCTTTGCCTAATCTGGTTCAGATTTGGGCCTCAGTCCTTCAGGCGGTTCCTGGGCTGGAAGCAGTCCCCTTGTTTCTTCATTGGGCCTCTTAGTGATTGTTTCTCCGTTGGATATATTTCATTTGGACTGCTTTGCAGCTGAATTCCTAGGTGCCTCAATGGACAAGAAACAAAATAGGATTTTTGTACCCGCCATAAAATCCTTTTCTTGGAGCCTATTGAGGGACACGTATCCCACCTCCTGTGTTTATGTTCACACTCTTGGAACTGCTTGCTATAAACCGAGGCATGCTGGGTAGAGAAGTTTTAAGCTGGCCAGTGTGCCAAGCCACATGTAGGCAGTAGTATAACCCATCAGTATCTGAATTCCTGTGTCTGACAGTGGACTCCAAGAAAAGTATTTTGAAAGTGAGTAAATATCTTTTTTATTTAAAAAAAAATGTTTTTTATAATCTTTATGGTTCCAGCCAAAAATATATTTATACAGTGGTCTTTAATGGTTTTGTACCCTTTGTATGTTATAAGAATTCACTTTTCTTCTTCAGGAGGGATGATTCAAGGTCTGGCATGGGTGGCAGAGATATGGTAAGTGAAATAAAAATAAAAACTAAGTTTGAAGAAATACCCACCTTTCCCTATATGGGGCCTACATTTTCTTTCTTCATTCTGTAGAATTACTCCGATCGTCATGGGAGAGATCAGCGTGATGGTTGGGGAGATTATGATAGACGTGTAGATGATGGAAGGGTTGTGCCACCACCAGGAAGGTTTGTCATTTTGTTTGTTTTTTCTATAAAAATCCAGATTGTTAAAAAAAATTATATTTCAGCAATGTGTTGATGTGCTAAAACTAAAAATTAAATGTTTGCAATGTATTTTAGGTGCTTTTGATGCGTGTGTATATGTGTGTGTGTATATATGTATGTATGTATATCTATATCTCTATCTCCTTATCTATAACTGTATCATTGTCACAGGTCGGCTCAGATTATGAGGCTGAGTGAACATCACTCGCCTCATAATTCTCCTTTAAATCCAATAACTTGTATAATAGCCAATGTGGTGTGAATTCTTTGAGGTTTTCTGGTAGCTTCTTATACATAGTGAAGTGTTGGGACATTAGATAATTACTTTAGATGTGTGGTTCAGGAGCACCTCTTAAAAAAAATTTCTTCTCGCTTCAATGTTTGTTTAGATTACAAAAGAACAATAAAAATATAATGGTTCCATTTAACCTCTTCCCGACTTTAAGATGTTCACTTCCCGATTATTAGAGCCGATGTGTGACAGTTTAATTGTCGCACGTCCGCTCTAACTATGAGGATGAGTGAAAATCATCCGCCACAAAGTAGTAGGCCACGTAAAATGACAGAGCGGGGTCAGCACATGCTGAAGCACACAGTGTGCAGAAGTCACCAACTTTCTGGATGTCTGTAGCTATCGACTCTGCAAACTTCGTGTGGCCTTCAGATTGGCACAACAACAGTGCGTAGAGAGCTTCATGGAATGGGTTTCCATGGCCGAGCTGCTGCATCCAAGCCTTACATCACCAAGTCCAATGGAAAGCGTCGGATGCAGTGGTATAAAACACGCCGTCACTGGATTCTAGAGAAGCGGAGACGTGTTCTCTGGAGTGACTAATCACGCTTCTCTGTCTGGCAATCCGATGGACCTGTCTGGGTTTGGCGGTTGCCAGGAGAACGGTACTTGCCTGACTGCATTGTGCCAACTGTAAAGTTTGGAGGGGGGGATTATGATGTGGGGTTGTTTTTCAGGGGTTGAGCTTGGAGCCTTAGTTCCAGTGACATTTTCGCAAGGCATCTTAAGACTCTTAAGGCATCAGCATACCAAGACATTTAGGACAATTTCATGCTCCCAACTTTGTGGGAACAGTTTGGGAATGTCCCCTTCCGGAACCAAAATGACTGTGCACCAGTGCACAAAGCAAGGTCCATAAAGACATGGATGAGCGAGTTTGGGGTGGAGGAACTTGACTGGCCTGCACAGAGTCCTGACCTCAACCCGATAGAACACCTTTGGGATGAATTAGAGCGCAGACTGCGAGCCATGCCTTCTCCAACATTAGTACCTGACCTCACAAATGCGCTTTTGGAACAATGGTCAAACATTCCCATTAGAGCTGCAACAGTTAATCGATTTAGTCGATTAAAATCGACGGTTGAAAACGTTGCCAACGTTTTCGATCATCGATTCGTCGGCTATCGATTGATTTCCCGGTTCGGGGCTCCAAACGCGGCCTGAAGCACACGTCACACGCTGTTTCCGTCCCGCTGCGCCCGCCGGACATAAGCCACGGCCACCACACGCTGCTCCCGCCGTGCTTATACAGCCTGTATAATGTATTATTGCTTGGACTTGTTGTTCCTCTATAGCTGCTAATGTTCTGCAGTGTGCCGGTGTATTATACATTTGGTTTTCTGCATTGCATTGTATTGTGCATGGTGTTCTGCATTGTATAATACAGTGACACACTGCAGAACACCAGCAGCTATAGAGGAACAACAAATCCCAGCAATAATATATTAAACACCCGGTATAATGTATTATTGCTGGGATTTGTTGTTCCTCCTATAGCTGGTGGTATTCTCCATTGCGCTGTATAATGTATTATTGCTGGGATTTGTAGTTCCTCTATAACTGGTCAGTGGTAATCTGCATTGTGCAGTATAAACATACGGTGCAATGGAGAATACCACCAGCTATGGAGCACTACAAATCCCAGCAATAGTACATTATAGTATAATATACTATTGCTGGCATTTGTTGTACTCCTATATAGCTGCTGGTATTCTGCATTTCGCCGTATATTAAACTAGTAGTCCATCACTGAACTTTTTTTTTTTTTTTATCCGATTAGTCGATTAATCAAACTTAATAATCAGCTAACTAATCGATTATGAAAATAATCGTTAGCTGCAGCCCTAATTCCCATAGACACACTCCTAAACCTTGTGGACAGCCTTCCCTTCCAAGAGTTGAAACTGTTATAGCGGCAAAGGGTGGGCCAACTCAATATTAAACCCTACGAACTAAGACTGGGATGCCATTGAAGTTAATGTGTGTGTAAAGGCAGGCGTCCCAATACTTTGGGCAATATAGTGTTATATACACACACTCAGAACATCTTCATAATCTTGTATGTTGTATATCTCTGATATGTTTAGGGTTTATCTGTTATCTTATATTTATTTGTTCTGTCTTTTGATTCATTAAGATGCATTTCTTACTCCCAGGTCCAACATTTAGGACACCCCTACTCGTTCCACTGTCTCTAGGTGGATTTATTAAACTACCACCCATGTCTATGAACTAAAGGGTAACGTTCTCCCCCCTTCCAGTCAAGGTTCACTCTATTAGAAGTGTTAGTGCTTCCAGGGACTTTTAGCATCAGACTTTGGTCTCCCAAATCTGTAGGGCTGCAACCTGTTCGCTGTTAAGGCCCCTGCGGATGCCAGCTTCGGTTGCAAAGTTCTTTAGGTGCCCCTCTGGACCTATGGTCTGGGAAGTCTGGTAGTGCAATGGTTGCTGCATAACTCTTTTTATCTAGAAATAACACCCTGTGTCCTGTAATGTACTGTACTCTTAGAAATCAGATTTGACAGGTAATACAAAAATCCTATTTTTTTAACAATTATTTATTGTTTAACAAAACATGTTTTGCTAAAATACAGAGTTCCAAAAGAAAAATGATGGCAAGCAAGGGGATTGCCTATATTGGATGCAGCTGTCTGTGCCCACATTAACCAGTGACACCCATTGGGCTTATAAAATACTTACAAAGGTTATTTACAATAACAAAAACTTCCTGTTTTTTAGTTTCATAGAATATGGCACATATAGTGAAAGTCTACCTTTACACTACCTTTTATGATCAACTCAGATGAAACACATTGATCATCATTACCTGGTGTCATGATGATCTGAAATATTCATGTAACATGTAATACTCTACCTGGTACTGGTATAAACAATACCAATGGGAGACGTAAAAGACATTGGTTTGTTTGTGACCTTTTATTGTCACAACTATATGCTGTGTGATTACATTATGCATATGTGTATATTACCATCCTGTATATTTGCTTTGTGTTCAATAAACAGTTTATTTATAAAAAATTCTAACGGTGTACTCTTGTCCTCATTAGGGATGGACGTGATTGGGGTGAACATGGTCGCAAGATGGAATCTGATCGATCAAGACCAGGTAATGTTTATAGTATTGTAGAAAGTCACCACAAGGCCACCGTAGTTGGCTGGATAGGTTGTTTTAGGCAATTGAAAGCCAGCCTCAGGCCTTAACAATACTGCTTGACCCATTTTCTATTGTTACTTTATGCATTGTGCAAAATTTTCTAAATAACTAAGTCCTACCTTCTTTAAAAGGTGACCGTGGTATGCCAGGTTCATCAGGGCAAGGGCACATGACTAGAGGAGTGCATGGGTAAGCATACATCGGTTTAAAGGCATGTTATAAATACTATGTTTTTAGACCAGAAATGCAATACAAGCCTTTATTTTACAAGCCATTTTATTATTATAAAAGTATTAGTGTTATTTTCCTTTAATTTCTTTGGTTCTGTCTTATGATTGTATAGGCATGTGTTTTCAGTGTTCAGACACTCCTAACAATACCATAAGCTCTTGTTGGTGAATTTTAAGAATCCATGCCTTAAGCATCAAATAAAAACCCCTTTTAAAGGAGAACTATGGGGTTCTATCTTTTTTTATTAATGCATTCCTTAGGCTAAATAAGTAAATAATGTAATTTACTCTAATTAGCCAAAATGCACAGTAAGGCTGTAAACCCTTATTTAAGGTGGTGGGCGGGGCTAAGCGCCGCAATGAGAAGACATCCCGACGTATCTGGCGGGATCCTCCCCACTGATGACTGACAGTGATTCTTGAGATATATATGGACATGCGCAGCAGCTCTCTCCTTACCTACACGTCCCAGTGTGCCAGCTCCTCCCCCCCCCCCTCTCTCTCCCCCTCCCTGCGGACACTGACATACTAAAATGATTGTGGATCGCTGATGACGGAGGGGGAGGAGCTCTCTCTTCAGCATTTACTACAAATGGGAAAGTCCATATATGGTAAATGATGTCACTGGAGATCCCTGCTGATCGGATTCGATCACTTGGCCCCTTTTTTATAGTATTTATTTTTTGTCTCTTGCTGCAAGCATCTTAACCACTTTAGTCCCACAAGTTTTTTTTAGTTTTGGTTTAGCTTCTTAAAAATTGGAGCTTTCCGTAATTTTACTTTTTTTTTTTTTTTTT
>NW_017309184.1:3233-8315 GCF_000935625.1 Nanorana parkeri | reverse complement strand
TTCTTAAAAATTGGAGCTTTCCGTAATTTTACTTTTTTTTTTTTTTTTTACAGCAGATGGAGCTCTAATATGGTAAACAATTTAAATACATGGTTATTCGGTTTTGGTTAGGTAAAAGGTGGGGAAAACTAGAGATAAATGTATAGAACACAATTTTGTCTAATGTTAGAGAATTTTCTTAGCCCCTGCTACCCCAAAATGTAATCTTTTGATTAAAAGGATAACACATAAATGTGTTTTTGGACACTGTTCTATAATTTTGGGCAGCTTCTTTTTCCTTTTCATTGTTACTTTTAGGTGTTTCATACTTGATGCGGGCTCTAATCCCTGCCACTGCAGCCAAATCCTGGACTGTTCTGGCAAAGATCTTGAAGGATAATTAAACCCTCTGGGGTTTTTGAAATATATCTACTGCTAGCAAGCAGTAGATTTATGCAAAAACATTTTTTTTAAAGTTACGAAAAAGGTTAAAACTTACCTGTCTCCACCGCGCGTTCTCATCCGAAGATCTGAAAAATCTCGGACGGCCGCAAAAGATCATGGGGCGAGCGCATGCGCAGTACAGATCTTCAGCCGGGAGATGAGGATAGACACAGGGTAAGTCAATGCACGCAGCGCGCACCCGCACAGACTACGTGGGACACAGAAGACTTTGCAGTCAGCGCTGGATCAGAGACCGCCACCAACGCTGGAGAGACTCCTCAAAACTACTGGAAAGAAGATGTTTGGATCAAGAGGCATCATTT
The DNA here is from genome assembly GCF_000935625.1 of Nanorana parkeri. Lineage (NCBI taxonomy): Eukaryota > Metazoa > Chordata > Amphibia > Anura > Dicroglossidae > Nanorana > Nanorana parkeri. Next base: position 7,569 of record NW_017309184.1, on the reverse strand, counting down.
AAGGTAAGTCCTTACACTAGCATTTAATGTCACTTTAAACTTCTTGCATGTGTCTGCTCCACACACTTGGTGCCTGCATGCAATCCTGATAGCACTGTTTTTGTTTTGTTTTTATTATGGTTTTTTTTAACCATAGAGGTTTTAAAAACGTCTGTCTGAGCTTACAGGGATATTCAATAAGGACATGGCTTTGCCAAAACATTGTGCATTGTTATTCCTATTTGTCGGTAGCAGGATTTCAAGCCTAGGAGCTGATCAGTTCTATGTTTGAACAATAGACTTTCAGCCAGTGGTTTCAGCACAAACATATCCTTGAACCAGCTGGCAAGATCTAACACCATTTTATAACTGCACTGAAAGAGAAAAGGGAATTTGGTACAGAATAAAACATTGACATACCCCTAAAATACTTTTTTTGTGATTATATAGAGATGGGGAGATAGATGCACATTTTTTTAAATGTCACACTTTAGTAACTTGTTCACTGTCAAAGGTCTGTAGCCCTGTGCTAGAAACTCATTAACGTTTTTGCTAAAAGTGAATGTGATTTAAGTATTTTTATTTAATAGGAAGTGCTAAAAATTGTTTCTCTTGTGTAATGCAGGTTTATTCCAAATGAAAATTCTCAAAATATGTCAGCAATGGGGCTTCAAGGCGGCAACTTTGGAGGACAAAACAGACCTAATGAACCACGGTTTCCACATCGTTATTAAATATTTCTTAAAGAGACACTTTTTTTTTTTTTTTTTTACCTAAAAAATTTTTTCTTTTATTATAAGTTAATTATGTAAGTGAGACTCCTACCTCCTAGTGCTGGTCTTTTAAAATCCTTCTAAACTGAATTTCTGCAATACTTTTGAATACTAGTCATGCAATACAAACATTTGATCAGTTTTACAACAGTGAAAAGTCTTTTGTGAGGAAGAAAGGAGTAAGAGTATGCATCCATAACCAGCTATCATAAGTAACTAGTGCTCTGTAAATACTTTTCTTCACCAAATTTGATTAATAGTGTCTCTTTAATATAGTGTTAATGACACGTTTTATTGTTATGATTGCTGTGCCTGTATTATCCAACTATTTTGTCTTGTAGCAAACCTATTTGCTTTATAAGCCATTAAAGGGGAACTAACATTTTTGAACTGTTTAAGTACAATGCCTTAATACTGTTATTTTTCGCCCTCTCTTCATGCTTGTGTTTAGTCACCTAGTTATTGAGATTGAAATAAAACTTGTCCATAGAGTTCGTTCTCACAATTCCCGCAGCATTTAGTATGTTGAAAATAAATGTTAATAAAAGCAACAGCAATGGAATGATTAGGGTGTGTGACATGTAAACAGAAAAATATACATACAGTTGTGTGAAAAAGTGTTGGCCCCCTTCCTGATTTTTCATTATTTTGCACGTTTGTCACACTTTAACCCCTTCGTGACTGGCCACGTACACTATTTAAATATTAGTCAAAGATAACACAAGAAAACACAACATGAAGTTTTTAAAGGAAAGTTTTTATCAAAGGAAAACAAAATCGAAACCCACATGGTCCTGTGTGAAAAAGTGTTTGCCCCCTAAACCTAATAACTGGTTGGGCCACCCTTAGCAGCAAGAACTGCAATCAAGCGTTTGCGATAACTTGCAATGAGTCTGTTACAGCGCTGTGCAGGAATTTTGGTCCACTCATCTTTGCAGAATTGTTGTAATTCAGCCACATTGGAAGGTTTTCAAGCATGAACCGCCTTTTTAAGGTCATGCCACAGCATCTCAATAGGATTCAGGTCAGGACTTTGACTAGGCCACTTCAAAGTCCTCTTTTTGTTTTTCTTCAGCCATTCAGAGGTGGACTTGCTGGTGTGTTTTGGATCATTGTCCTGCTGTTGAACCTAAGTTCGCTTCAGCTTGAGCTCACGGACAGATGGCCGCACATTATGCTTCAGGATTTTTTGGTAGACAGCCGAATTCATGGTTCCATTTATAATAGCAAGTCTTCCAGGTCCTGAAGCAGCAAAACAGCCCCAGACCATCACACTACCAAAGTTCAACTTTTGTCTCGTCAGTTCACAGAGTATTTTTCCAAAAGTCTTGGGGATCATCCAGATGTTTTCTGGCATAACGGAGACAAGCTTTTATGTTCTTTTTGCTCAGCAGCGGTTTTTGTCTTGGAACTCTGCCATGCAGGCCATTTTTGCCCAGTCTCTTTCTTATGGTGGAGTCATGAACACTGACCTGAAGTGAGGCCTGCAGTTCTTTGGATGTTGTTGTGGGGTCTTTTGTGACCTCTTGGATAAATCGTCGCTGCGCTTTTGGGGTAATTTTGGTTGGCTGCCCACTCCTGGGAAGGTTCACCACTGTTCCATATTTTTGCCATTTGTGGATAATGGCTCTCACTGTGGTTTGCTGGAGTCCCAAAGCTTTAGAAATGGCTTTATAACCTTTTCCTAAGGGGGGGGGGGGGGGCACTTTTTCACACAGGGCTATGTGGGTTTGGATTTTGTTTCCCTTAATAATAAAAAAAAAACACCTTCCTTTAAAAACTGCATGTTGTTGATGGTGGAACGTGGCATGCTGATGACGTAGGATGCTGAGTTTCTGAGCGTCGCTCGCACACAAGCCCTGCCTCGCTACGGAAATGCCACAGCTGATCCTGCTCTCCTTCGTCCCCATCTGGCAGTAATCGGGAAATACTTTACAGGTACCCCGTCGAGGCTGTCACTGGGAGGGGACGCTAGGATGGCGGCGCCCGCCTCTCCTGTTACTGTGCATGGTCGGGAATGGGACAATGTTCAGGAGAATGCACGGCAAGACCATGCTATACATGCCCACTCATATGCTAAGGCATCTCCTAGGGGGAGAGAGGAGACAGGGGCAAGGGACAAACTACAGATAGCCTAAAGCGGGTGGCCACAATTTTTTGTGTTTAAGATCTACTTTTCAAATGAGCTACATAAGAGCTCTCCTTGCGCTCTCTCTCCCCGGCTGTCTCTCCTTGCGCTCTCTCTCCCCGGCTGTCTCTCCTTGCGCTCTCTCTCCCCGGCTGTCTCTCCTTGCGCTCTTTCTCCCCGGCTGTCTCTCCTTGCGCTCTCTCTCACCCGGCTGTCTCTCCTTGCGCTCTCTCTCACCCGGCTGTCTCTCCTGGCTCACCTTGCTGTATTTTGCAAACAGTGTAGTGCAACAGGCTGTGTAAACTAATATTCTTGGAGGTAATACATAGCACTTCAACCACCAGAAAGGTGTCAGGGAGCTTGGCTTAGCAGACTCAGGGTAATAGGTGTGTGCACAGCTAAATATACCAAAATGGAATAAAGGGGCCGCCATTCACACCCTTTGTGATCTACCAGCATCAGCTTTGAGAGCTACTGGTAGATCACGATCTACTTAATGGGCACCCCTGGCCTAAAGACTACCAGTTTGCTGGAGCAAGAGGGGATGAAACAGCAGGATGTAGGAGAATGTTTAAGATCTCTCCCAAATAAAGAAGATGTGGCAGGCTATATTGCCAGACTGGAAGCAAGAGGAGTTACAGGCTTTAAAAGTAGATATTTCCAACATAGGTGATTGGGTAAACAGACTGGAGGCAAATCTGGATATATGCTCTTCTAGATTGGATATACACCAGCAAGCTATCAATCATTCAATAATGATCCAGGATATGATATACAAAATGGATGACATTGAAAATAGGAGTAGATGCAATAATATACAGTTAAGTGGTATACCTTAAACAATTGAGACACGTGCTCTGTCTCCAACAATAAAGGCTATATTGAATGATATAATGGATAAACACCAGAATCTGAAAATAATTACAGATGGAGTGTACAGAGTACCTGGATTTCTTAAAGGAGACTCCACAAGGCCTAGAGATGTGATCTGTCGTTTACATTATTACACTGAAAAATAAACCATTTTAAAGTCAGCCAGAACTAAGAAATCAATACTATATGATGGTTATACAGTGACTTTTTCCAGATCTTTCAAGACAAACACTAATGCTCAGAAGGGCATTGAAGCCTTTATTGGAGATCTTACAGGAGAGAGAGAAGATATAGATGGGGGGTTTCCTTTACAGTTGATAGCACAGAGAAGGAAGAACAGCAAAATTCAGGACATTAGATGATCTACCAGGTTTCTTGGATATTCTAGAAATACCCCCAATGCAATTGACAGAATGGCCAATAGAACTAAACACGATTGAAGGCCCGCAAAGAAAGGGATATGGACAGTAGTAATCCCACGGGGAACATAAGAAGTGAATTAAAGTAGAAGCTGGGATGAACAAAAACAAAAAAATAGTGGGAGATAAATAATTTATATAAGAAGCAATAGATCCTGGTTTCT
>NW_017309184.1:0-3188 GCF_000935625.1 Nanorana parkeri | reverse complement strand
AGGGTTACGTAAATAATAACGATTATAATGAAATTTAAAGAATAAGGCCTAAGTACGAAATAGGATAAAAAAAAGAGCCTGGCTTGTAGTAGGACGCGTTCCTGGCGGTCAGCTAATCGGCCCCCACAACCCCAATATAGCCTTTATTAATAGGGCTTTCTTGTGTGGTTTATGTAGGACGTTAAGGAAAATGTCCTACATACAAGAATATAGCAAATGTATACATGTAGTGAGAATAAATGGAGTATTAAGGTTTAAAATAGGGAGGAAGGATAGGGATATGTTGTTGAAATTGACATGTGGTGTGTGTGCTTGTAACAGGTCTTATACAAAATGTACCTTGAGGAATATACAACCAAGAAATGAATAGGCTAGCATTTGTTACTTTTAATGTTAGGGGATTTAATGTACCAGAAAAACGTTCACAGATCCTGTATCATTTTCATAAAAAACAAATGGATATATTATGTTTAAGGGAAACACATTTTAAGAAGGGGGCTAATCCTGTTATAAGAAAAAAATACTATACAAAATGGTATCGTAGCACAAACCCGGATAAAAAAGAAAGGGGGGTTTCGGTAGCAATACACAAAAATGCGCAAATTGAAGTAATACACAGTTATAGATGAAAAAGGGAGATATGTGTTTTTGAAATTTTCAATTTTAATCAAATGTATTCACTGGCGAATATTTATGCACCTACTAAGGGACAACATAGGTTTTGTATGTGGGTACTGAATAGATTCGAGCAATTTGGGGTAGGCATAATTTTGGTGTTGGGACATATGAATTTAATTTTTTACATTGACTTAGATACTGCAGGCAAGTTGCCCCCTCCAGGAGAGATCTTAAAAAGACTCAGAATTAAAATGGACAATATGAGGTTAGTAGATGGATGGCGTATATTATATCCCACAAAAAGACTTTACATACTATTCTATGATACATAAATCATATAGTCGGATAGACCATATATGGATGCATCAGCGGCTCTTAGACTATGACCCAGAGATTGAAATGGGCACGATATTATGGTCAGATCACTCACCAGTGTCTTTGATAATAAAAAGGGAGAATAGAAATGGAGGTATGGGAACATGGAGACTTAATGATCATTTACAAAAAAATATAGACTGCCAAGAAGTTAATTCTACAATAAATAACTTTATAAAAGACCATCAAAATTATACTACATCAAGCCCTATACAATGGGAGACTCTAAAATGTGTAGTAAGAGGTATTTTAGTTAAACATGCCTCTAGATTGAAGAAAGAGAGGGCAAGAAAATTGAAGGGTTTATTTCAGAAATTAAACAAGTTGGAGGCTATGAATAAGGCGAATGCGTCAACAAAATATTCTACCCAAGTAAATGAGGTGAGAAGGGGCATTTGCAATATTCTGGACCAACAAACACTAATTGCTAGAGATACAAATAGAAAACATTACTATGAAGAAGGTGACAAATGTGGAAAGTTGTTAGCTAAGAAGATTTACCCAAGGGCACCCAATACTAATATAACACGAATTAAAGATGGGAATATGCAACATTCTCCGTCCTCGATAATAGAAACTTTTGGAAAATACTATGCATCCTTATATTCAATACGAGGTAAATATGCAGGCATGCCCACGGATAGTTTTATAAGTAAAATAAATGAATATATAAGGGACGCAAATTTGCCTGTACTTAGTATCAAGGACGGAGAAAATTTAAATTTAACATACTCAGAAAAAGAAATAAAAGAGGCAATTTCCTCCTTGCAGGTTAATAAGGCCCCAAGACCGGACGGCTTTACAGCTCGTTATTATAAACAGTTTGAGGAGCAATTAAGACCTTTTCTTAAGGTGCCCATACACCTTACAATTTATCTGCAGATTTTCTGTGGTCAGATGGAGAAAGTGCGACAGATTGGCCCAGGTGGAGATTACTCCATCCACACAGTTAAGTATAGATGGAGGAATCTGTTGCACCTTTTCCATCTGACCACAGAAAATCTGCAGATAAATTGTAAGGTGTGTGGGCAGCTTTACAAAAGGTATGTAATGCAGTCACAGAAGTATGCCCCTTTCCCACACAGACACTTGAAGCACATATATCTGTGCTCCCAAAACTAGGGAAAGATCTAACAGAATGCAGACACTATCGCCCAATCTCCCTTATAGATATTGACCTGAAATTATATGCAAAAGTGTTGGCCTCCAGGTTAAAAAAGGTTTTACCCCAAATTATACATTTTTATCAAATGTCACGGGAGCCAGGCAACCAGACCACATGGAAATGCAGGTAAAATAAAGTCGTTTATTTAAAGGAACATAAATAAACATTCATCAGGGAACAGCAGCAGCGAGGTCAGGAACAGGCCGGTCAAGTCCAATGCGGGTAGTCATCCAAGCCGGAATCAAGTCCAATGCGGGTACGTCTGCCAAGCCGGGATCAAGTCCAATGCGGGTACGTCTGCCGATGCGGGGTCGAGAGCCAGCGGAAACGTCAGCCAGGCCGGTTTATACACAGAAAGACACAAAGGAACTCAAGAATGCCAGATATGCACCTTGGAGCACAAACACAAGGGCAATGAAGCCTGAGCAGACTGATGTATTCAGGTGTGCCACATCATCACTGTAAGACGCCCAGGCAGCAGGCAAGCGATGATGCAATCAAAGATTATAAGAGACTGCAGTCTGCACATATCCATAATGGCTGCCACCATGAGGACAAGGTAAGACCTTGGCACCAAACTGGATTTGTCCAGGGTCGGGAGGCCAGAGATAGTACTACCAGGGTCATTAACTTAATAGGACTCGCACAGAAGAAAAATAAACCACTTTGCCTTCTGTCAATTGATGCTGAAAAAGCATTTGACAGTGTAAACTGGCTTTTCCTTAGAGAGTCCCTCCTGCAAATGAGATTGGGAGAGTTTGTATCTAAGGTGATGGCATTATATACAAATCCAACTGCAAAGGTAAGGGTGAATGGGGACCTGTCCGCTGCCTTTCCCATATATAATGGTACTTATCAGGGATGCCCACTATCACCCTTATTATATGTTATAGTGATGGAACAATTAGCTGCCACTATTAGACAAAACCCCTCGATGATGGGCATGGCCTCCCCAACACAACAACATAAATTGGCATTATATGCAGATGATTAGGGCTGCAGCTAACGATTATTTTCATATTCGATTAGT
>NW_017309183.1:91422-91913 GCF_000935625.1 Nanorana parkeri | reverse complement strand
ACTCTTAATGTTGGTAATTAAGGAATCAAAGCCCACCATCTTCAGAATATCCTGCAGCAGCAGTCTCATGGCCCTCTCCACAGCAATCTTCAAGTGGGTCTGCTCAGTGAGTAGGTCCGACTGGACAGGGAGTTGACACATGGCAACTCCAGTGTCGCAATCAGGAAGTCAGGCTTTGTGGGATCCTGTCAGAGCTCACCCATAAATACATTCGTGGGTAGCGCCTCACTGTGTGGAGCGGTCTCCTCACTCACTTCTCTAGATGCCTTGATCGGTACCATCGTTTCTCCTATGGCCATGCTTAAACCCACTTGTTGCAGTGGGAAAAACTGCTGGATCACTGCAGAGGGTCCTGTCTGTTACCCTGTCTTCCGATGCTTTGTTATGTGACTAGCTCGCTCATACCAGCACCCTAAATTGCTAATGCTCTCAGTTGGTCACAGAGCTCTTTGAAAGAACTGCCTTACTCTGCCATTTTGTAGGCATGTCCC
>NW_017309183.1:88206-89788 GCF_000935625.1 Nanorana parkeri | reverse complement strand
CATAGCTGTAACTAAGCGTAGAATCCAATGGACATTTTTACATGGAAAACATACTGCCCAACTATATGACCAAATTTGAAAACATTTGGGAACCATGGGTAACCCATTTTCTTCCCCCATCTTTCAATAATTGTCTTTTAACCATCTGATCATCCTCCCATTCACCATATTTTTTTATTATGTCAATGAATATTAATTAGAGGTACACCTTCCCTACTCCTTACTCTACTTCTTCCTTCCTAGTTCTCTTCTTTCCCTTTTCTTCTTTTCCAGTCTTTTCCAATCAATTAATTTGTAATCTTCTCTAACTCCCACATTTGAACTTACCATATCTACTCCATGTTCACTGTTTTTTTATATTGTTTATATTTTTATGTTACTACACATGTACGCTTGAACATCATATATTATGATCGCTCTATATTTAACTTTATATCTTACTTGTTCAGTTGTAATCTGTTTACATTCGCCATACAGTTTGATGTTAACTGATATATGTTGACTTTTTTTTATGTTTAAAATCTTTCAATAGAAATAATGACAAAACAAAAAATGACATACAGTGTTATTTTAGGGATGTCCCCTAATGACTGAAGTTCTAAAAAATGGTGAGGGAATATTTATATAACAGCAGGAGAGGTTCACCATGCAGAGATACAGAAAATGGGAGATGCAGCAGTGCATATTCCTCTACAGTAAAAAGCACAGCAGCGACATCACCAAATCTCACTAAATATTGTGAAACTAGCATTTAGAAAGGCACAGTGTCCAAGGAATTTAAGACAAATGTAAATTTTCAGGGAGTTGTTTTGCCACAATTAATATTACTAGATGTGTCCCATAACATTTCAAAACCTTTCCTTTTTAATTGCAGATCCACTTTAAGGCAATATGTAAAAAACAATTATGCAAGCAGTGTAAGTACCTGAATTTTAGTATCAGGCCCATGCACTAAGACTGGTTGAAGGAGAGGAAGTATTAGGACTGCCTGACAGAGGCAGAGAACAGAGATAACCTCATCAGTCTGCTGTTGCTCTTCACTGTCCGATCAAAAGAATGGAGGCAGCTAGATGTCAATGCCATATTTTCTAACTGCAACAGAGAAAATGGGGTCATCTACCTGGCAATTTCTATCTATACATGGGTCACAGTTTACTTTCTCATCCATTTTTATATAGATTCATTTTTTGTGGCAGCATTTGTTCCACTGCACACATATACTCACATAGTGTACCAGCACCAGTACCCTTTTTCCTGCAAAGACTCTTGATTTATAAAATACTTTGTTATATGTCAAATCTGATACAGGACTCATGATAGTGATATTGAACAATATTGTGCACTGTAGGTATTTTAGAGAAAAAATTGAGGAATTAAAATAGGGCTCATCTTTCCCCCTTAATTTCAGCCTTAGATACAGATTGAATGTCCAAAATGTTTTTGCAGAGGTGTGAATACTTAAAAGTGGCCTGTGTTAGATGCTTTGGATGTACTATATGTAAAAAAAACACTCCAAAGTTAAAGAAAACACAATTTATTTGCAAAGTGACTTTGGAAATGCACAAAAATGGCTCCAGGGGAC
>NW_017309183.1:84739-84951 GCF_000935625.1 Nanorana parkeri | reverse complement strand
AGATGGTGGGCTTTGATTCCTTAATTACCAACATTAAGAGTGTTTAAAAGAGAGCTGGAGAACATTAAGCAGTTGGTTGCTCAAGTGGAAAACCAAATATACTCTATCGAGTCTAGTGCTCAAGTGTTGGACTCCCAGGTAGCTGCTTTGGAGGCCAGGCAGAAGTCTCATCATAGGCGCATGGAGGATAACAAAAATAGAAATCAACAGAA
>NW_017309183.1:82037-84729 GCF_000935625.1 Nanorana parkeri | reverse complement strand
CGCCGGGAGGCCACCAGGGCTGCAGATTTGAAAGCAATGGTGATATTTAACATGCTGTTGGAGAGACCCCCCAACTACTGAGAACAAGATCGACCATGTATGCTGTGTGGTGGGCCTGGGAAGTAGCATGCAAATTTACCCTATGGATGTACTCCATAGGGTATTCTTTTATAGCATCTAAGAAGAAATCCTCTGGCGAGCATGGAGATGGGGTCCCGTGGAGTTTTATTTGGCTAACATTCAACTGTTCCCTAATTTGTCCAGGCATACCCTGTATATGAGGTGCCTTCTGTGAGCACTGTTAGATGAAGTTGAGGCCACATATAAATGGGGACATCCGTTGCATCTCCAAGTATACAATAATGGAGGAGCTTTTAATCTTTATTTACCACGGCGATTACCTGAGATTTTTGTATAGTCGTGGCCAAAAGTTTTGAGAATGACAGAAATATTCATTTTCACAAAGTCTGCTGCTTCAGTGTTTTAAGATCTTCTTGTCAGATGTTGCTATGGCATACTGAAGTATAATTACAAGCATTTCATAAGTGTGAAAGGCTTTTATTGACAATTACATTAAGTTTATGCAAAGAGTCAATATTTGCAGTGTTGACCCTTCTTATTCAAGACCTTTGCAATTCGCCCTGCCATGCTGTCAATCAACTTGTGGGCTACAGCCTGACTGATGGCAGCCCATTCTTGCATAATTAATTCTTGGAGTTTGTCAGAATTTGGAAGGTTTTTTTGTTCACCCGCCTCTTGAGGAGTGCCCACTAGTTCTCAATAGGATTAAGGTCTGGTCGGTTTCCTGGCCATGGACCCAAAATCTCAATGTTTTTTTCCCCAAGCCACTTAGTTATCACTTTTGCCTTATGGCAAGGTGCTCCATCATGCTGGAAAAGGATTTGTTAGTCACCAAACTGTTCTTAAATGGTTGGGAGAAGTTGCTCTTGGAGGATGTTTTTGTACCATTCTATATTCATGGCTGTGTTATTAAGCAAAATTGTGAGTGAGCCCACTCCCTTGGCTAAGAAGCAACCCCACACATGAATGGTCTCAGGATGCTTTACTGTTGGGCATGACACAGGACTGATGGTAGCTCAACTTTTCTTCTTTGGACAAGGTATTTTCTGGATGCCCCAATCAGAAAGGGGATTCATCAGAGAAAATGACTTTACCCCAGTCCTCAGCAGTCCAATCCCTGTATCTTTTGCAGAATATCAGTCTGTCCCTGATGTTTTTCCTAGAGAAGTGGCTTCTTTGCTGCCCTTCTTGATACCAGGCCATCCTCCAAAAGTCTTCGCTTCACTGTGCGTGCAGATGCACTCACACCTACCTGCTGCCATTCCTGAGCAAGCTCTGCACTGGTGGTGCTCGATTCCGCATGTAAATCAACTTTAGGAGACGGTCCTGGCGTTTGCTGAACTTTCTTGGGCGCCCTGAAGCCTTCTTCACAATAATTGAACCTCTTTCCTTGAAGTTCTTGATGATCCGATAAATGGTTGATTTAGGTGCAATCTTAGTAGCAGCAAAATCCTTGCCTGTGAATCCCTTTTTGTGCAAAGCAATGATGACTGCACATGTTTCCTTGCAGGTAACCATGTTTAACAGAGGAAGAACAATGAATTCAAGCACCATACTCCTTTTAAAGCTTCCAGTCTGTTATTCTAACTCAATCAGCATGACAGAGTGGTCCCCAGCCTTGTCCTCGTCAACACTGACACCTGTGTTAACGAAAAAATTAATGACATGATGTCAGCTGGTCCTTTTGTGGCAGGGCCGAAATGCAGTGAAATGTTTTTTGGGGGCTTAAGTTCATTATCATGGCAAAGAGGGACTTTGCAATTAATTGCAATTGATCTGATCACTCTTCATAACATTCTGGAGTATATGTAAATAGCCTTCATACAAACTGAAGCAGCAGACTTTGTGAAAATTAATATTTGTGCCATTCTCAAAACTTTTAGCCACGACTGTATTTCTGGACACCACCAAAATAGCTGGCTGGTGCTACCTGAACCTGACACTTTCCCGCCATTGCTGGCAAGACCGCACAGCGGTTGGAGTAACAAATCCTGCACACCTCAGGTCCTGGGCACCCATTGCGGGTCTCCCTTCCACACTTCCCTATGCCGATACACTGACCTGCTGTTGATTGGTGTCACAATGACACTGGTGGGCTACAATATCCAGATGCCCCTGCCTATCTGCTGCCCAGTCGCTTCTTATACAGAAACACATCTCCCTGGCATTGATATCCCTTTCAGCTTGGCTCTATCGTATTACAGCTGCTAGGGATACTTTAAGGGGCTATTCGTAGAAGCCTTTACCTGTGGTTTTGGGAGCTCTTGAATTGAGACTGCTTCTTTGCCATGAGAATTTGTACATTGCTAGGAGCTCTGGACCTATGTCCTGTTAGGACCCCTTCTGAATGGTGGGATTCTAAATCTGGACGTTTGGCTAGTTTTATTCCTTTACTCACCACATGCGGAGACAGAATATTCTAGTTGCTGCTGGTAACAGAGTCCCTACTCTGGTTGTGGGTGGATCTGGGTTAGGGTGTGGCCATGGAGTATGCTCCTAGACATGGGTGGTTGGAGAGTCTGGGGTCTGATGCAATGTATTTTTTGTGTTGTGGATATTGTGTGCACCTGGGTATTGTGTGTGTGTGTGTGTGTGTGTGTGTGTGCGTGTT